>NC_028360.1:4568465-4597360 GCF_000741045.1 Vigna radiata var. radiata
TAAAATGTGTGCATTTTTACAAAAATTATGACCCAATTGAGACAGTTCAAAACTTGAGGACCAAACTGAGATTTTCACACAAATACGAGGACCAAGAAGGGATTAAGCCAACATGTCAGCATACCATGTTAGCTAAACTTAACGCCGTTTAAGATCAGTTAACGGTTGGGGTAAACTGTGTGCATTTTTACAAAAATTATGACCCAATTGAGACAGTTCAAAACTTGAGGACCGAATTGAGATTTTCACACAAATATTAAGACCAAGGGAGGTTTTAAGCCTAAATAAAATTATGCATAAGTCCTTTAAAATGAAGTACAAGTTACAGGTGCATCATTTCAAACCATAAAACTAAATGGGTGCTGAAATAGAAATAAATTTTTTATTTTATTTTATTTTATTTTTGATGAAATGAATAATTTTTGTTCATCGTTAACTATTTTGAAGGTTTGGAAATTTGTACAGTGAAGAAAATGTAGCAATAAGTGGGACTCACACACATGGTGGCCCTGGCGGTTACTTGCAATATTTGGTTTACTCAGTGACTTCTCTTGGTTTTGTGAAACAGTCCTTTGATGTGATAGCGGATGCAATTGAACAAAGCATTATTCAAGCTCACAACAATCTCAAGCCTGCTTCCATTTATATGAATATAGGTGACACATTAATGCTACCTTCTTTCACTATATCTCTATAATTTCAACCTACATTTTTATATTTCAGAATATTTTTTTTATTCTTAAATATGTATTTTTTAATCAAATTATATATTTTAAAATATAAAATAAAATATATATTAGATGTTTTTGTGAGGAGTCTTGAGCGTGGACTTGTGGACAAGTGACAAGATTTTAATAGTGGTTTAATTGTTCATTTTATTTGAAAGAGGTCTCATTCTTCTTGAGAGGGAGAGATCCACTACAAAATACTCTTTGACACTTAAGTCAGTAAGAGAGTTAAGATATTTGTATAAATCATGTGTATGAGTGTTTATGAGAGAGTGAATATTCCTTGAGAAATATTGGATGTATTATAGTATCAACATGGGTCATGGGTTGATTTGGCCATTCAGCCTCATTTTATAGGTGGATTGACCTCAAGGTCGAGCTTTTTAAGGGGCTTATTCAATCAACCTTTGAAATAATTTGGCCATTCGGTCGAGCTCATTTAGTGGTTAATCCAGTCGAGCTCTTAAATAGGTTGTCCTCGGAGCCTGGCGATTTGGCTAAGCTTTTTAATAGGTTGGCCTTGGGGTCTGGCCATTCAGCCGAGCTCATTGTCTATACAGGTAATGTCAACAATGAGCTTTATTTAGAAGCGTTGCACAATGGGTAATGTCAACAATAATATCATGTGTTTATGAAAGTGACACCAACAGTAGGAGTTGGGAAGGCTATCAAGTCAAGAAAGTTGTTGCTAAAGTTTATTAGACCATATCAAGTGCTTAGAAGGATTGGTCCAGTAGCCAATGAGATAACACTACCACCACAATTGGGAAACTTGCATAATGTATTTCATGTGTCTCAGTTGACAAAGTATGTGTCAGATCTAAGTCATGTGTTGGAGGTTGATGATATCCAAGTTAAGGAAGATGTAACTTTTGAATTTTTTGAGCAACTCCTTCATGAATTTCGTTTGGTGGATATAATTTGCGTCTTTTTCTTGCTTTATTTGTAGTCCGAGAAAGAATTTTAGCTCACCCATCATGCTCATCTCAAAATCTTCTTGCATCATGATTGTGAAGTCTTGGCATAACTTTTTGTTAGTAGCCCCAAAGATAATGTCATCAACATATATCTGAATGATGATGAAGTCTTGATTGACATTTTTCCTAAATAGTGTGGTGTCTACTTGACCTCTCGTGAAACCATTCTTTATAAGGAAGAGATTTAACCTTTTGAACCAAGCTCTGGGAGCTTGCTTTAATCCGCACAGTGCCTTGTTAAGTCTAAAGATGTGTGTGAGATATGTTTGACATTCAAAGCTCAGAAGTTGTTCAACATGCACTTCTTCCTTAATTTTGCAGTTTAAGAATGCACTCTTGACGTCCATTTGATATAATCTAATCTTATTGAATGCCAAAATGATAAAAGAATGTGAATGACTTCTAACCTTGCTACTAGAGCAGAGGTTTCTATGTAGTCAATTCCTTCTCGCTGAGAATAGTCTTTTGCAACAAGTCTTGCTTTGTTTATGATGACTTTTCCATCTTCATCTAGTTTGTTGCGATAAACCCATTTAACTCTAACTACGTGCTTTCCTTGAGGTAACTCAACAAGTTCCCAACCTCATTTCTCTTGAGTTGATGTAGTTCTTCTTTCATTGCTTCACCAAAGAGTTATCTTCTAGAGCCTGATTGACATTCAGTGGCTCAATTTGAGATATGAGAGCTATGGTAGGATGCTTATGGTATGCTCTTTTCTTCACATGCTCTTGTTTGAGCTTGGTTTCATCATTTTTCTCGGGTTGAAGGGTGTCTGACAATATGAGAATTGAGATAAAGTAGAGTTGATAATTGATCTTTTTTATATAGGCTTTCTCGAGAGATAATCTTTGGACAATGAGTTGATTTAAAAAATAGGCTTCAAAGCCTTTTTAAAAAACTTGATCAAACCTAAGTCTACGCTGTATGACAATAGTGGTTTTTCACGAAGATAACTTATACGATCCTTCTGGGTTAATGGCCTTGAATAAGTATTCTTGTTTCTCAACATCTCTTTATTTAGAGCTCTTGAATAATGCTTAATGGTGTCATTTCCTGCATAGATAAAAGAGAACAAAACATGCAAGCACACAATCATTTTTTCGTATAGTATTAAATATTTTATTCGTTGATGATTGTAAAATAGATTATATGTTCAGAGCAATTTTGTATATGTCAACATCATTTAATTAATGGATCATTTGACGATTATTTTGATATAGATTGCATAGATGATATATTTATTAGGCGCTTGTCTTATAAAGCTTTTCACATGATATTTAGTAGGAGGTCTCCTCCTAAGCTGGGTTTCTTCTATAGCTTAAGTTGTGCATTTTTAGGTTGGAGCCTCCTGAGATTACTTTTAGGTGAAAGATTCTTCATGGCTTGAGCCTCAAGTTAGAGCTTCAGCCTCAAGTCAAGGTTTGAGGTTTTCCTTCATGGTGGGTTTTCTTCTTGTGGCTTAAGCCCCAGATTTCACGTTGTAACCCCGTTGAAGTCAGTTTGTTGTGAAATGCTTAAAAATTCTCTCTTTACTTTATAATTCAACTTTGACTCTCAAATTTCCTCAAAATCTGCAAAACAATTAAAATTAGGGTGATGAACATAAATATTTAACAGAATCAAAACAAGATAACTACCAAATAATCATTAAAACTAGATTATATTGGGCACTTATCATAGCCAACATAGAGGTGGCAACCTGGCTTGATGATAGGATTAAAGGATGACCTTGATGGTTAGGGTTAGGCTGCCTAGGTGATCTTCTCTTTGAGCTTCCCTATTTTTTGTATTTTTTTGTGGCTTAATACCTCTTTTGGTCCCTCGAAAGAGGGGTTGTGTTCAAAATGGTCCGACATTTTTTAAAAAGTTAAAAACGATCCCAACTTGTGAAAAAACGGGTCAAGTTAATCCTTTTTGCTTATGGCATAAAAAATGTAACAATGCAGCTGCTCCCTTGGACAAAATATATGATGTGTCCAGTTTATGTCATTGCGTGGCAGTGTGAGGTTAAATGATGTATAAAATATAAATTTAAAAACAAATATTTTGACAATGGGTAGGGGCTACTTGCTCTGCGTTGAAGAAGAAGCAGATGTTAATGGCGCAATGAAGACTGGCGATGAAGGGTTTGCTTGCAGGTTCAAAGAGTTTGATGTGTTGATAGCGAATCTTGGTTGGGTGATTTTCGCGAGAGGGTTGGGCGTTATTTTATTCGCAATGAACTCGTGATTAGGGTTCCTAATTTGGGGTTGCTTGTCCTACGAATAGTGTTCATCTGTAATTTGGTTTTCGCAGGTTCTCGGTGGCTATAGATGAGGCTTGATTTGGGTTTCTTTGGGTCTTTGTGGTTTCTTGCAAGTTTTGAAGGAGGAGATTGGTGGAGGAGCTCGCGTTTTTGTTTCTGAGTTTTTTCGAAACTCTGGCGGAGAAGACGATGATGGTTTTTTGGTATTTCAAAATTTGGAGGATTTTAATGATTGAAGATCCTGTGAAAAGTAACTCCATACATAGATTAATAATTAATAATCCTTTAAAGAAATGAAATTAATATTACAAAAATTAACAGCTCAGAAATGCATGAGGGATTTATTTGGAATGCAGAACAAAGAATCTGACTTCAACAAGACAAAGAAGCAGATTGAGTGGAGAGTTGTTTACTCTTGAATCTGAATAGTCTCAAAACCCCTATGAATGGAAGCCTTAACAACATCCAACATGATTGCTCTAATGCAGTACCACCCGTGATCACCAGAATGTTTAATCCCAAATCACGATTTCATTGTAACCTTAACCCCTCTTTTTGTAATCTCTCACAGTACATCCAACTTGACTCATTTTTTCACAAGTCGGGACTGCTTTGAACTTTTTAAAAAAGGTAGGACCACTTTGAACAATCCTCCTCTTTCGAGAGACCAAAAGAGGTATTAAGCCTTTTTTTTGTCTATCCCTTTCGATGCACCCCTTCTCTTGTATTGAGGTTGCTTTATCTACTCGTGCATTTTCATTTCGAGTTACCTTAGTATTTGGGTGTCGTGCTGTTGTATACTTTGGGACTAGAGATGTTGAATTCTGCCCGAGCATAGTAAAGTCAAGCTTCTTTCTTAGTGGGTATTGTCGAGCTTCGTACTTGATTGTTGTCTATGGTTAAGGCTTGTCTTGAGGTGACTTTACTTACATTTCTATTTTGCAGCCAGGTACTTTGTCGTTGGGAAACCAAGCTTTTGTTGTACTGGTCGAAGTTCTTCTACACTTACTCGAGGAATAGATCTCCAGGTTCACTCCTAGGTTACCTTGTGCTATCAAGGATGATCATTTTTTTGTACTTGGGTTACATCGAGTTGGACTAGTAGCTGATTGTTGGATTGTTGTATTCAAGCATTAGAACAGTGGCTTGGATTCAACATTGGATTGCAATTTTGTTTTTTGTTGCTCAGGTGTCATAATGTCGGGTTTCATTTGCGCTTTATGGTTTTCATTTGTTAAGTTGATCTTGTACTCGACAATTAAACGCCAGGGTTTTTTTTTGCTAATGTACTCTAGTGTTTGGAACACTAAGCTACTCTTATACTTGATCATCTGAACTTCGAGCTGATCACGCATTGGGATAATGTAGTGTCTGGTTGTCCTTGCGGTCTTTGGCTTCCTACTTTGTTCTTGTAGGGTTATGGGAACCGACCACTCTCTGTTTTATTGTTCACAAACTTGTTGTTTTATGTTGAGTTAGGTCCATTTTAAACTTGTTTGGGTTGGATTCTTTGTTGAAGGAGTTATATCCTCTGTTGGTTGAGCTTTGTGGTTGAGCTTTATCCTTTGCTGGCCAAGCTTCACAGTCGAGTTTTAGCTGTTAGTGGTTGTGCTTCCTTTGCAGCTGTGCCCTAAAGAGGTGATTGTACTCATGCCTTTTTCTTGTGCTCGAGTATAGAAGGTCGAGTTTCTTTTGTGTTTGGCCTTATGTTTTAAGTTGTTTGTTTCAGTTCGGTATCTCTTTTATTTCACTGATGTTTTACCCTGGAAGCCTTCAATATGGAATATGGATTTATGGTATCTTTATTCCTATTACCACCAAGTAACTTGGATCGTTCGTTTTAAGAGCCACATTTGTGGTGTTACAATCTAATATCTTAGATCTTTTGAGTGCCATATTTATGGTCTTGGTTATAATATAGTAACTTTGTTGCCTTGTTTAAGGTCTTTTCAGTGCCATGTCCGTGGTCTAGTGTTTAAAGGAATACATATGAAAAAAAAAAGGGTTTTATTGGAAAAATAAGGTGTATCTCAATAAAAATACACCCTCGAATGTACGTATAAGAAAAACAAGTCAAGAGTATATCTAAGAAGAAAACCAACAATCTAACTTAATTGTTCAATTTGCTGAGCTGGTCACTCTATTCACCTAGGTTTGATTCTACCTATAACAAGATAGGTTGTTCGACTACTATTTACTGGAACAGGGTGTTAGTATTTGTGCATAGGATGTTATTCTCAAATTGAGGGCATAACAGGCTCTTGCCTCCTTTGGGTCTGACTTCAACATAATGATGTCTGAGTTGTTCTTGGTTGGGAACTTCATCGCCATATGTAGGGTGGAGATAATGACGTCGAGCTTGTTGATTGTTTTTCACCCGATCAAGATGTTGTACGACGAGCTGGCATCAACTAAAGGTATCATATTGTCATAGTTGAATGAGCGTCAAACGTACCAAAGGTTTTAAGTAGGTTGACATATCCTTTAGTGTGGATCCATTCTCCAGTAAAACCGAGTAAGGGTTCTAGATAGGGTTGAATAAGGTCGGTGGGCTTGTCCACTTTTGTAAAGGTGTGCTAAAAACAAGAAATCAATTGAGTTATCCTAAGTTGTAAGGATCTTGTGGTCTCGCTAGTTAGCTAATGTTTCTATGATGACCATCGGGTCATCCTGGTTTGGGTCGTTCAAGGAGAAGTCTTCATTGGAGAAAGTTATGGGTGGCAACCATCATGATGGAAATTGGCTTACCAAGTTGATACTCCTTCAATATCTTTTCTGTGCAGCCCGAGAGCTTCCTTCTCCTACGAACCCTTTAACAATGGTATGGATGCTTCCCATTGTCTAGGTCGGATTAGGTTGGACGATCTAACTATGTATGGCTGGTTATGAATTTGAGGGTTATTGTTCTTGGGCGAGGTCAAGCCTTGGAACATGGGGAATCTTGTTAGAAAGCTCTATTATCCTCGACCTTAACTTGGGAGGTTGCATCGTCCTTGGCCTCAAACCCGCGACTTGGGTAGCCAGTGTGTCCTCAACCTCGTCAACTACTTTCCTATAGGATGAAACAGGTTACAGCCCTGGAGTGAATTCGGTCTTGAATAAGCTTCCTCAGGTGTCGACAATCCTCGGTATTATGTCCTATTTTCTGGTGATAAGCACAAATTTTAGTGGGATCGTACTTAAGAAAAGGTTGTCAAGGCTTGGGGAGTCAAATATGCTTTAAGTTGGATGCCTCTTGCAATATGGTGTCTTTACTAATGTTTAAGGGAGTGTAATATTTATACAGGGTTGTAAGGCGGTCAGTACCATTGCTCTTTTTTCTCCTTTTAGTCGGGACGTTGGGTTACTTTCCTTTCTTTAGCCTGTTTTCTTCAATGGCCATGTATTTGGTTGCACGTAATCTAAGCTCTTAGGTTCACCGTAAATTGGGGATTTAAGAAAGATTCGAGTTGAAGTGCTACAACCACGATAGGGTTGAGAACTGGGATTGTCGCTGTTGTGTTGGTGAATCTATCTAAGAATTGTTGGAACGTTTCATTTTTTTCCATGCTCTATGTACTTTTGGGCTACAGATTTTGCAGGAACGAACTTGTAAACAACATGCTCAACATATCAAAAGAATCAACCAAGTAAGGTGCTAGTGTATAATACCATTCTAGGCTTAATTCATCCAAGTTTGTTGGGAACAACTTGGAAAGTACTCATTCATCAAGGAATTAGGGCATATTGTTCCGTCATATTTCATCATTAGGTATGTGATTGGATCAATTGTGCTATCATATTATAGACATTGATAACAGTACCTTTGGGAATCCGAGCATAGGCCTCTTTGGTGTGAAGGGATAGGTTCTCCTGACATGGTCGGTCCTACTTCGATGATTTCTTATGTGTCTCTAGGTAGCTCGACGTTCTAGCCTACCTATGTATGTCGGGCTCATGCTCAAGTTGAAGGTAGCGTCTATGATCTGTCTACGATCTTCCTTTGTTCTATGGTAGGTTGATTGGCTTCGGTGTCTCAAACTCAGCGTTTGTCGTGGTTAGAGTGGTGAGAACGTCATAGTGTTCCTTCTGCTTTGGGCTCAACCGACCTGCTTCAATCTCCTCAAGCTCGACATTGGGGGAAGAAGTCTCAAACCCCACTTGAATCCTATCAAGCTGGTGAGTTGTGTCTTAGAGATCAGGGCGAGGTCGTGGGGATGACCTTTCGTTCTTGAGGCTAGTCAATCTCTGTTGGAGCTCTTGTTGATCAGTTCATTGCTAGGTGCGTAGGGCCTCGAGCTCGATGTTGTGCTCCCTATGCTTTAATCATATTATTGTATAAGCATCTATACTTGTTGGCAAAGGGTCACCACCTTTTTACTTCCATCTCGTGCAAGGGTTGGCGAATCTTCGGGTGGTCACCATAGATGGAGTTGGGGAAATGTTTTTCTAAGGCCCCATGGTAGGCGTCAATGTTCTTATCTAGAATCTTGAGCTGAACTTGTGGATAGGTGACAAGATCCTATAACAGTGGTTTTATTGCTCCTTTTTTTCTGGAAGAGACCTCCTTGCTGTTGAGACGAGGAGATCCACCCACAAAAGACTCTGTGATGCTGAAGTCAACAAAAAAGTTAGTATCTTTGTATAAATCATGTGTACTAGTGTTTATGAGAGAATGAATATTTCTTGAGTAATATTAAGTGTATTTATAGGATCAACATAGGCCATGGATCGATCTTTCTATTAGAATAATACTTACCTAAGGCATGTAATAGCAGTATAATAAATAGTGATAACATGATAAATAATAACCAACACACCAAACTATTGAGATTTAGTTATAATATGTAGATATGATCCAAATAGACGTAAGTTTGGGTTGCTCCATAATGAAAAAGCTTAAAGAGCCATAATGAAGAAGCTTAAAGAGCCATATTGAGCCAACTATTCAATATGTCTAGGAATATTAGAGATATTGATGAAAATAAGTGTATTTGTCAACCTTAACTTAAGCAGTGATGATGACATGCAGTATTTGGCAATTACAAGGTTGTAATACCTCAATTTAGGGTGTCATGAATCGTATTTAAAAGTAAGTTTTTCAAATCCTTTTAATGCAGAAAACAATATTAATTAGAAACTTTGACCTTTAAAATGTGTGGAATTAAAGAAAAGTCCTAACTTTACCAAAAATATTGTTCAATTACAAAATTTTGAAATTAATATAGTAAACACGAAAATAAAATAAATCCCAATTACATTATTTCTAAAATTTATAACTCAAAAACTTTAAATAAACCAACTTTTTTCCTTACTTTCACGTCTCTCTCATTCATTTTGAGCATCTACAACATCCTCTACTCCCGTATAACGAAAAGTCACACGATCATCGCAAGACACACACACAAACACAAAAAAGTATAAGTAAACTACCGTTAACACAACCAATAACAACATAATATATAAGTAGCAAATAAGCATAACTTAATAACAAACATTCATCTAGAGTGTTATCCTTCCTAACATCAAAGTTTCTACACCAAGATCATTGCCAACATCCTCATCAGCCATATCATGATCATACCATCAATGTTATCCTTATCATTAACATTTCCAATCACATCGTCAACATACCTTGGTCTATCTCCTATACCCAACCTCACACACCTGTTATACTGAACAGGTCTGCTCGAGTCGTCTCGTCCTCATGGCTAAAGGACCAATTTCCCTGATTCGCAAGGACTTACGAGTAAAAACGTCAACACATCTGCACTAGGTACTAGACCAATCAAAACATCATTCTCCCCATATAAATAGGGTGCAACATTCGAACACCACTCTCTTTTCGCACACAAGACCAAAGAGAGCATCTTTCCCATATCGCACGATCGAAAGCCCAAAACTTGAGATTTACTAGGTACATAAGTAGACACGTCCATCACCTTATAGGCATCTCACCAAAAGGCTAAACCACAAATTATGAGCTTCACTCTTAAAGGTATAATAAATCATAACATTCCACTCATCTTTCCATATTGGTATTAATATCTCTCAATCACATGAAGTCAATTAAACACGGATTAATACAAATCCCAAACTCTAATTCATACCTCATGATACACCTGCAAAACATACTCCTCCCTCACACATATACATGTATCATGATTCATGATTCTCATTAGAATTAACTCAACATAAAAGAATACAATAACAACCAACATTCAATAGATATCTCAACACATAACCATCATCTTTACACTCGCATACCTTTACCCTTCAATAAAATAAAAAATCATAAACACCATTCCCACATGCATAAAACATTAGGTAAGTTTCCTCTTACCTTGCCAAATTCTAATCTTTTGTTCTGCCTAGAATTTCCAACAAGCCTAACCCCCTCTTAGTTCAAATTCTCGTTGTTCCATTGTGAATGCCTCTGAAGCTGCTAATAACTTTCTAAAACAAGTCACTCCCTCACATTCTCTTCTAATTCACATGTAGGATTTTGCTCTCTTTTTCTCAAACATGCCCCTCTTATCTGTTGCCCCTCTTTTTATTTCATTGTCAAAACGATATCTCCTATATTAAAAACTGATTCTCCCTCATTTTCTGTTTTTAAATTAACGTTAAAAATCCTCCATTTTCCCTAATTATGTTCATTCAGTTTTTAAATCTATAACCTCACTTGATTCCCTTTTTAATTTTTTTAAACCATCCCATATAATATCCTCTTTTATTTCAATAAGTTTTTAAAATACTAAAAACATCCTAATCTATTTTAAATATATATAAAATATATTTTAAATTAAAATAAATATAATATATAACAATATCCAAAAATATCTTTTAAAATAATATAAACCCTTTAAATATTAATAACAAACCATTTTATCCTTTAATAAAAATAATTTACCACATTTATATACATTTCTCCTAATTATTAAAATTTCTAGAATCTCACATTCAAACTTATTACTATCACTGCAGTTCATCCATTTTAAATATTTTGAACTAAATTTATTGCCAATAACGCTATCACCTATTTTCTTATAATTGGTTTTAATATAATGTATATACCTTAATGCAACCAATTATTCAATACTTAAATTTAACTTTTTATACACAAAATAAATATATACATATATAATAATAATAATGTCTGCCATATAAATATATATTAAAACAATTACAACCAGAATGTCATAATCTTATAATTATCATAATCATATATTTTTTCCATATATAATACTAAATACTTATGTAACTATATTTAATATCAAACTTTATATGAATGTTTATTTCCATACAATAATATCTAAACATTACAATACCATCCAATATAATTATTCATTCATTCATTATTATACCCACATGTATAAGTGTGAATTTATATTATACACCCTTTTTCAACTTCTTTGGTAGCACCTCCACGTTATAAAATTAACAATCACACTAATATAATATTATATCCATTCACCCAACACATTCATTCTATAACATACTCTTTATTTTATCCCGTCTTACAAAGTTTAGGAATTTCTTTTATTGCAACAAGTCCGATTCATGCAATCTCCAAACGAAACCAAATGAATCCTAATATATCTGTGTGGAACTTTTAGATATCAACCACATATGTTGTGTCTTGAAATTCTTGCATAATAGTTTTGTTGTTTTGTACAGGAGAAGTGAAGGATGCGGGCATAAACAGGAGTCCAAGTGCATATTTGCAGAACCCTGCAAACGAGAGAGCAAGATATGCCTCCAATGTTGACACAGAAATGACTCTTTTGAGGTTTGTGGATGAAGAAAGTGGTCAAAGTATAGGAGCATTCACTTGGTTTGCAACACATGGAACTTCCATGAGCAATAAAAACAAGCTCATTACTGGCGATAACAAGGGTGTTGCAGCAAGACTTTTTGAAGATTGGTTTGCTTCTCAAAACACATCTTCAACCACCAACTCTTCAGTACCAGGTATCTTACAGTTTTGGGTTGATTTTGTTAATTGATATGTTAACAACTATTTTTAACAATTTTTTGACAATAAAACACGTGTCATCACTTTATTAATAGAGATTTCTTCCTCTTATTGTACCTGTGCCTCATCACTTTTTTTCCTTTTCCTGAACAACACTCGTCAACAAAGTGTACATGTTTACCACAACCATAGCATTCAACTTTGGACTTATCAAATTTTTTTCCTTTTGTCTTTCCACACTGTCTTCTTCCACCCTTGTTCTTTGAAGTTACAACTTTATCACCATAAGAATGACCATTATTAGAGGTATTTCCCTTACCTCCACCTTTGTGATACCTCACTTTCTCTTTTCCATTTCGTCTTTTCATGCCACTATCTATCTTGAAACTAGTTTTGACTAGCAAGGCATGGTTAATCTCTCGTTATTGATCTTCTTTAAGAAAACATTGTTCGTGTGCTTCAAGAGTTCCCTACAACTTCTCTACCTTCATTGTTAAGAGATCTTTGAATTCTTCAATAGCTATATGACTATGTAATCAAACTTTTCACTCAAGTTTCAAATCACTTTCTCCACCATTGTCTGATTCATAAAAATGTCCATTGAGTTGTTGCTTGAATTGTTACTAATGCATGATGCAGATGTTGGGCAACTAGTGAAGATGGCACAATCAATTAAGGCCACAGGAGGAAAAGACTGCAGCAAACAAGCAAGCCAAGCATCCAAGGTGAGGAAGAATGATGGATCCTTATTTGTTGCAGCATTTTGCCAATCAAATGTTGGAGATGTGTCGCCAAATGTTTTAGGAGCATTTTGCATTGACACTGGAAAGCCTTGTGATTTCAACCATTCTTCATGCAATGGCAATGACCAACTTTGTGTAGGCAGAGGACCAGGGTAATGAGTTTATCTAATCAAATAAGATCTACAAATGTTTGTTTTTCATGAAAACCAACATTTAAATAGAATTATGTTTTTCCATGAATTTACCACATCAATGTTAGACTCTGCACTTATACTTCAAATATTTCTTGCTATATTATACAACATTTTTACTAATGTAAACTTAACAGGAAAAGTTCTTATATGTAGTATTACAAATAATTAGTGTCCAATAACTCTTAAAATTTGTGATATCTATTATGTGATTGTTCCTATCCTTGTTGAAAATGTTGTGCTTATAAGTTTGCATGAGCAGGTACCCAGATGAAATATTAAGTACCAAGATCATAGGTGAAAGACAATTCAAAAGTGCTGTGGAATTGTTTCAGTCAGCTTCAGAGGAAGTGAAAGGGAAGATTGAGTACTTTCATGTGTACCTTAACTTCACAGACATTGAAGTTGAATTGGAGAGTAATAAGGTGGTTAAAACTTGTCCTGCAGCACTAGGTCCTGGTTTTGCAGCAGGCACTACAGATGGGCCAGGTGCTTTTGGGTTTCAACAAGGAGATTTAAAGGTAAGTGTCTTTATTATATATGTATATATATTAAAAATAATTCTAGGATATGTTTCAATCTAATGATCATTGGTTACTAGGTTTCTAGCAATGGTAAACAAAAGGGGGAGGGGATGTTAAAATTTTGAGAAGTTTCTTCTGGTTTAGTGGGTTACCTTCTAATGGGTAGGTTGTTAAATTAAAATAATCTCTTTGTGACAACGTATGAGAAGATGAAGACTTTAGTATCTATTGAGTAAATGTGAGTACTTTCTGTAGGTCTATAAAAGCAATTTTTGGGGTTCATTTTTATATAGTGTGAATGCGAAACATTAACAAAATTTATTTTTAGCACTTTAAGATGCTATAAAGTGCTTTTTAAATGTTAACAATTTAACATGGTATAAAGAGTTTAAATGTTCTTTGAGGGATCAGGAAAACAAAAGGAAAATTAAAAATTTCAGATAGAATAAACGTACACCAAAATTTTCCAAAAGGTCTTTAATAATTTGTTACTTTCACCTCCCATTTCTTTTAGTGAGAAGTTTCATCTATGGTTGCCTAGGGACTTACTTGAGAGCTCAAACGCTGTAGTATGTAGGGGAAGATGTTAGTTCTCAAACTCCATTGCTTCAAAAGATAATTTTAGCAAAACTCTAAAGTCAAAATGAGTAAAGAAGAGCATTTGCCATTATACAAATAACTTTACATGATGATATTTTCAAGATTCTTGAAGATTGTTACTCTCGAAACTACTAAGAAAGCTTGATATTAGGTTAATGAGCTTTGAAGGAATTGACAGAATAAAAATGCTGTTAGTTTTAAATTTGCGAAGAGAGTCTTAAGCAATTATATTGAAGGAAAGTTAATCTATTAAATACTTCACTAATCTACTTTTAAAGGTGGTAACATGTATGACATTGTTTAATCTAGAACTGAGTGATCAACTTGTGGAAAAAAAAAAAATCTTAGTTTGTCTTCCTGAATGATTTCAAAAAAAAAAAAATATCCTACCGAGAATAAGGTTTTTTACATGATAATAGTGACAAAATATAGACTCATGTGTTGTATTGAACAACTGATAATTAGATCTTTTCAGAAATTCAGATTCATATGTCTACATGGTTTCTTTGTTCTTCTTTTTCTTCCACTCGCAAATTCTAACAATTGATAGCATTTTCTAAGAACTAGACGAAACATGCATATCCAAAGTCATTATAGGCAAGGGAAAATACATAACAATAGAAGGAAAATGAGTTGTGTTCATTGAGACGGTATCATATGCAAAATATATTTAGAGGTTTTATTTGTAATTGAACTAAGTCATAGTATATTGAATGTGGGAAAGATAATAGAGAAGAACTATTCTTTAATTTCTTAAAAACTGAACTATAAAACATTTTATCCATTTGGAAGTGAGTTAATGACCTTCAAGTGAAAGATAGAAGTTTTCCAGTTGAAGAAAAGAAAAAAAAAAAAAAAAAAGGAGCAAGTTTTTGCAAGCAAGCAGACAACTCAAATTATTTCCCTTTTAAATAAGTGAGATCAGAGTTACAATAATTTAAGGTCTTTAAAATTAGTTGACAATGAATCTATAAGATAAATAATTTAAGGTCTTTAAAATTAGTTGACAATGAATCTATAAGATAGAGCAAAATAAACTTAACAAAAAATTGAAGGAGAATAAGGTTCTTGAAAATTTGCAACCAAAAAACAACTTTTGAGGTAGTGCAAAATTATGGCATGACAATTAGTTCTCTTCAATTCATTGTTATGAAGCAACCAAATTATCATAAAATTGTTTTGAATCTTGTTGAAGAACTAAAGAAGCAAAATGAACAACTTAATTGTAAAATAATTTTGCTGTGAATTCAAATGGGTAATTAAAATACTTATGTGACATATCAGATGAATTATTCTTTTTTTAAATGTAAGAATGAAAATCAAATAGTAACCATTTGATATTACCATACATAGTTAAGATTAAAACACAAGAAAGTAATATTAAGTTTTTAAAGTTACATGACACTTTTAATTGAACGTGAATACAAATAACTTATATAATTTGACTCACTTTTCAAGTACATTTAGCCAGCACTTAGAAACCTCCCCCCGTTTATTCTTGATTATTTTATTTCTTCTTTTTTTGCCAATGTGCTATTAAATAAGAACCGTTTGTTCATTCAGATTAATCCATTTTGGAAGAATTTGAGGGATTTCCTCAAAGAACCAAGTCAATATCAAGTGGACTGCCAAAACCCAAAGCCAGTTTTGCTGAGCACCGGCGAAATGTTTGATCCTTATGCTTGGGCGGTAAGACTACATGTTAGCTACTTTTGTGAACAAGGGTAACAACTATCTGCATAGTAAAGTACTGATCAAGAATATTTTGGATGTTGGTACAGCCAGCAATTCTTCCAATTCAAATCCTAAGATTGGGAAAGTTGATCATTCTTTCTGTACCAGGAGGTTTGTAATCTTTAATTGTGAAATCTGAGATTGAATAGGAAACAAAATTTGGGTTTTAATTGGCTAAAACTAGTACAACTCTTCCAAAAGTTCATTTGAGCTTATGCAACGACTTAGTTTGTTTCAGTTTTTCTTGCTATTTTTTCTTGGTAGGTAGTTAGGAAAAATGAATCCAAACAAGCTTTGCTCTTTTATATGAATACAGGCTTCAAGATGATCTGCATAATTGTTAAGTACAGAATGAAACACAAGTACACGCTCTAACTCTTGAGTATTACAGAGTTTACAACAATGGCTGGCAGAAGGCTAAGGGAGGCAGTGAAGGAGATATTAATATCTAGCAGCAATGGAGAATTCAATGACAAAACACATGTGGTTATAGCAGGACTTACAAATACTTACTCACAATACATTGCTACTTTTGAAGAATATCAGCACCAACGGTACGAGGTATGATGAATAGAGGTGGATTGAAATTCATCAAGTTACAAAAGACTTATTAGATATTATATTTGACAGGAGCAATTGAGGTGAAGGAATATCTATCTTAAATTTCATGAGTGGTAACAAGCTAACTTACTTAATCCTATATAATATCAACTTAATCAAAGTACTCTATTAACCTGGAATTATACCATAATCAGGCATAAGAAAGCAGCACATACTGTTAGCAAATCTCACTTTTTGTTTATAAAACTGATTTACTTCTATGTGTCTTATTTCATGTCAACTCAACATTACAATTTATAGGACAAATATTTGGCTTTTCATCTCGAAATGTCTCGAGTTATTACAAAACATAGCACTATAATTAATGACAATTAACACTAAAACATAACACACTAACCTCCTGGATTTTGCTCTCCTGAAACATCAGAACATTAGTGCTCATAATAACTGTCAAGTAAGCTTAGGTAACCCTAAAGGTATTTCCAAATTGTAGAAGTATAATCCTAATACTCTAACTTGAAGACCAAGATAAAATCATCTTCATAGGAGTATGAAACATGACCACTAGTAAGGAGAAATCTTCTCTATTAGGAACATGACATATGGTCACTACTATGGAGAAATCCTCTCCATTAGGAGCATTCCACATGGCAAGAGCATGTGTCTCATAAAAGAGAACAACTTGGAAACCACTCTAGCCAAGGGCTCACAAACTTCTAGAAGGTTTGCACTCCAAGCTAAGGTTTTACCCTAAATTCATGTGTCTCCTTAGGGCCCATCTCCTCTAGCCCAAAACCACCATTTTCTAAGTTTCCTCTTTCAGTTTCTGAGCTCCCTCTTCTAGTGTCGAGCTCCTCTTCCAGTAGACATCTCCTCCAAGCTATTCCATTTCCATTCATTCTCCTTGTCAATTTTAACATCTTGACTTACAATGACCTTTGTAGCTATTAGGTTACATAAATTGTAAGCTTTTGCTTTTTCATCATACCCAATAAAAATATACTTCTTACTCCTATCTTCAAGTTTGGTCCTATGTTGAACTGGAACGTGACCTTAAGCCATGTTGTCAAACATTTTAAGGTGAGTCACATTCGGCTTCTTTCTACTCTAAGCTTCCTGTGGTGTCTTCTCGTTTCACTTAGCATGTGGACACCTATTTTGTACATAAATAGCACACTATATTGCTTCTGCCTAGAACTTCTCTAGCATACTTTTACTTTAAATCAAGGTCCGAACCATATCAAGAATGGTTCGATTTTTCCTCTCGACTACACTATTTTGTTGGGGTAAATACGGAGTTGTGAAGTGTCTCTTTATGATGTGACCCTCAAAATACTTCATGAAGTCGATTGATGTGAACTAGCTTCCCCGGTCAGACCAAACAACCTCAATGTCCTTACCAATTTCATTTTCAACCATCATTTTGAACTTCTTAAACACCCCAAATATCTCATACTTTTTCCTTAAGAAATATGCTCACATCTTTCGTGAAAAGTCACCCACGAAAGAAATAAAATACCTCTTACCAGTGAAGGATTCAGGGGTAATCGGCCCACACAAGTCGGTATGGATCAATCCGAGTTGTACGTTTGCTTACTACTCAACTATGTTTGGAAACTTGGTCCTTGGATGCTTTCCAAATACACACTTCTCACGAAACCTTTTGTCAAATTCCATACTTGGAAATCCGTGCACCAATCCTTTCTTCTCCAGCTCGACCAACCCGCAAAAATGCAAATGGCCAAAGCGAAAATGTCACACCATGGCTTCATCCTTCATGTCGAGCTTCAAGCACTTCTTATGTACTATCTTCAACTCCAGTTTGTACATCCTGTTCTTTATTTCTACTCGGACAATCAAGCAGCTGAATATATATTTTAAGTATAGTACTTGGTGTTTCATCATAACTAAGTTGCCCTTCTCCATTATTTAACCCATGCTTAGTATATTGCTCTTGAGATCGGGCACATAGTAGACATCTCTAATTACTCTAACTCGGCCGTTCTTCTGCAGGTACCAGATTGTACCTCGCCCTTTTACTGCCACCTTGAAATCATCTCCAAATGATGCATGCCCGGTCACAACTTTGGAGAGCTCTTTGAACAAATTCTCATCAAGGCACGTATGATTACTCACTCCTGTATCAAGATACCAAACCGAATTGTTTGAATAGCTCAAACTCTACTTGGCTTCCAATCTCCTTGAGACCATACAACTCGGACTAAGCTCGACATCTAATCTCCCCGACATCCTCAACCTTCTTCTTCCTCAACTTCTTCAATAAGGAAGTTTGTCTCCTTCTTTCTCTTAGACTGATAGTACTTCACTAAGTGACCAGCCTTCCCATCATTATAGTACTTCTTTTCCTTCTTTGCAGCTCGTGTGCCTCAAACAAGCTCTTCAACCGAGAGCATTGACAAGTCCTTGGTCTCCTTAATGGTTCAAACGATATTCCCAAAGTCGTCTGTCAACGACGTCAAGATTTTTTCTACAACTCAGCTCTCCATTTCTATCGAGTTTATTAGCCACGGTTTCAACTCGGGTTATGTACTTGGCTATGATGTTTGTCTCATTCATCATCAACCTTTCAAACTCATCTCTAAGAGTTTGAAGTCGAACTTGGTTTACTCAATCATCCTCTTTATATGCCTTCTGCAATATCTCCCATATTTCTCATCAATATGTAGCGTTTGTTATCTTCTCAAAGTCAGACTCACCCACAGCTTGGTACAACATGTACATAGTTGTTTTGTCCTTTACTTGCGTATTTCTCAATGTAGCAACCTAGGCAACTGTTTGTTCTTCATTGTCTACAGGCTCTTGATACCCATTCTCAACTACACCCCACATGTCTTAGGAACAAAGAAGAGCCTTCATTTTGTAAAATCCAATTACCATACAGTGGAGCAAGGAGATACTATTTGCAAGGTTAATCATCTCACTATTTCTTTCTCAAACACTCAATCTTTTCATTCAGACACTTAGGCTCTCAAGCTTTGATGTCAATTTGTTAGCAAATCACACTTTTCATATATAAAACTGATTTACTTCTACGTGTTTTATTTCATGTCAACTGAACATTACAATTTATAGGACAAACATTTGGCTTTTCATCTCCAAGCCATAATGTCTCCAATTACTATAAAACACAGCACTATAGTGACCCTTAATACCAATACATAACATACTAACTTCCTGACTTTTGCTCTCCTAAAACATTAAAACATTATTGCTCATAATAACCGTCAAATAACTCCTAAATTTCAGTTTTTCCTAACATATACTACAATAGTTTTTAGGCTTTATCTTTGAGACAAACTATATCTAAATTATTGTTAATCAATAATACAATTTCAGGCTGCTTCAACACTGTATGGTCCTCACACATTGTCAGCATACATCCAAGAATTTAAGAAACTAGCACAAGCAATGGCTGAAGGACAGAACATCACTACAAAAGGTCCCTCTCCACCAGATCTCTCATCTGTACAAATAAGTCTATTACTTGGTCCGGTTGGAGACTCACCTCCTGAAGGAATCGAATTTGGTGACATAAAAGAAGACATAGCCTTTCCAGAAAGAGGCTATTTTAGGAAGGGAGATACACCAAGTGCTACATTCTGGAGTTCTAATCCAAGATATGATCTTCTGACAGAGGGCACATTTGCTGCAGTGGAGAGGCTGCAAGGGGAAAGANGGATTGCTACATATGATGATGATGATTTAAGCTTGTTTTTCAAGTGGAAAGTAGATAATAGTTCCATGCATGGATTAGCTACAATAGAATGGGAAATACCATTTGGTTCTGTTTCTGGAGTATACAGATTAAGACACTTTGGAGCAACAAGGATCACCATTACCTCCCCTATTAGTTACTTCACTGGTGCTTCAAGTGCATTTGCAGTGCAGTAAAATAGAAGCTCTGTTTTATTGAATATGTTTTCTCAAATACATAAAATCTGGGAATAAATGTTTCATGTTGCATATCATCATCAAGGACTAGGAATGCTTAACAATGTACTCATTTACCCATCCAAATCACACATCGAAGACACTTTCCTGTACTCAATAAATCAAAAGCTTTGTTGATGTCCTTAAACTCCACCTCATGAGTGACAAATTCATCCAACTGCAATTCCTATCAATATATGGGGAGAAATTTAATAGACTAGAAATGTCCCGAAAGTTTGATATTTCATTATTTTTTATTACAAATTTTACATAATTATTTCTGCTAGTCTAATACATACATACATACATACATATATATATATATATATATATATATATATATATATATATATATGCATGTATATTAATCTTGATGGGACAGACAAAGTTGTTCAAAAGTGAAATAAAAGCAATTGCATACTTTACCTTGTCCACGTAACGTTTAAGGAGAATAGGTACGTGAGACTTCGGTTTGAGACCTCCAAACAAGGATCCCATGAGACACTTCCCGTCATGAAGGACCTCATGGGAACTGAGATTTATCCTGGCTCCTGGCTTGTCCACTCCTAAAACAATTGTTTTTCCCCAACCCTGAAGTATAGATTTGTGGAGCTCATATTATTGGCAATTTCAAACCAAGGAGTCTTTTTTCATTAAGTAACATGTACCTTTCTACAAGAAGCATATGCTTCATGCACCAATGATGCCGTGCCAACACATTCGAAGCAATAATCTGCTCCCCCACCAGTCATCTCTATGATAACCTATATATAAAGTACTATATTAGAAAATTCTTTTAATCTTTTCATTTCATCACATGCAAAGAGAAAGGAATTTCAACAAAAAATAAAGATTGATGTCTGCATAAAGGTTAGACCTGGCTCACAGGATTGTCCCCACATTCTCCGGCATGGACAAAATCTGTGACTCCAAACTTTTTTCCTGATTGAAAGAGAAGAACAAACCCGTCAAATTCAGAATTCATGATTGAACAACATCGAAAGAAATCACAAAAAACATATATGATAGAAACTAAAACTGGATTGGCCATTCCAGGATTTCCCTTATCAGATTTAAAATCAATTGGTATTAACCAAAGTAGTATAAATATATATAACTCACAATTCAAAAATTGAGACTCCAAAAATTAAGAAGTCTCGTATTAATTATCTCAATATTTGATTCGGTAAATTGTTTATTCCGATAGGCTTGTTGTAGAAAGATACATGACACTAAGCCTCCTTCTCTCTTTCCGCTAAAAGTCAGCCAAACTCCTCACTTACCAACCTTTTGCCCTTCTCAATTTCAGCCTCAGTAGTCACTACAATATCCTTTGCACCCTTACATCTCTTTCTCCTTTTTTGTAGCTTAATAATTGGAGCAAGGTTAACAATAAATGGTTACTATGATGTTACTAAACAAACAGTGCATTACCAATTTCAAATTTTTCTGGATTGACGTCAACACCTATAATCTTAGTTGCTCCACAAAGTCTTGCTCCCTCTGCAACCTATGAAGCCAATGAATTGCAACAAGCATTTCAGCACAGATAACCAAAGTTACAAAGAAAAGTAAACATTGTTGAAAAAGTTCATACTGCTAATCCAATAGACCCCAGCCCAAATATGGCTACTGTAGACCCTGGTTCCACACCAGCAGTTCTCCAAGCAGCACCTACCCCTACATGTGGAATCAGGATTTTATAACATTGAATAAAACATCGGTGTGATTTGCTAATATGAGATAACTTTGTTAGATTTCAGCTTCTTGGCAAAGTTGTCCGTTAGATTTCAGCTTAAGGGTAGCTTAGTCTTTATGCTCGACATATTTATATATTTATATTTTTGTTATACCTTATCTTTACACTCGATGCTAATGCCTAATATCATAAATCCAGATTCTCTTCTTTTTTATGTCTTTCATCCTTTGTTTTATTTTTATCATGATATTTATGATTGGGAGTTGCTGTTTTATTATAAAACTACTTTTTTTTAATTTATCTTTTAATTAACTGTTTTATTTTCAAATTTAATCGTTTTTTTAATTATCTGTTTTTTAAAATTTAATTATTTTTTTAATTATAAAACTATATATAAAATAAATAAAAATTAATTACAATAAAATTAAAAAAAATGATTCATATTTAAATTTATAATTATAATAATAACAATAATAATTATAACAATTTTATTATTCCTTACTATCTAAAAATTAAATAAACCTCACATAACATAAGTATTTTCACTTGTACTTACTATAAAGAAAATTAATATTAATATACATTTAACCTTGAAGGAATTAATAAAGATTTTAAATTTCAAAACCAAAAAAAAAATAAAGAATAAAAGACTTTTTTAAAATTTACAAAAAATTAAACAAAAGGTAAAAAGCTCCCTTAATTACATATTAATATTAATTTTCATTTTAATAAACACACTAATAACTATTATATATCATGTACTCAATTATATTATCAAACTCGTACTCAATTATATTAATCACCAATAAAGTTTAAACAAAACTAACAAAATTAAATTTATTATATTAAGATGATAATATTTTCTTATTACACTAAAAATAAAATATGTGAATATTAATTTTACTAAACCCGTTATTCTCCCTTGAATAATTAATAACACTGACTAAAATGGAACTAACGATAAAGAATGTGTTTAAAATATTTGTGAGCATTTTTGAGAAGAAAACTTGTTCTTGTATAAAGTAATTGTGAAAGAAACTTGCCTGTTGAAACACCACATCCAAGAAGGCATGCCCTGTCAGGAGGAATTTCTGGATCAATCTTGATAATATTGGCAATGTCCACCACAGTGTACTCACTGAAGCTTGAAATATACAAAAAATGGCTTATGATCTCTCCATTCTTGTCAGTGAATCTAGACGTACCATGTCGAGGCATCCAGGGAGACACCTTGAAAGGGAAAATAGAACAACGGTTGCTCTTGCTTGATTTGCAATCTATGCACTCCCCACATTCTGGTAGAAAAACTGTAATAACCACATCACCTTTTCTAACTTCAGTTACATCCTTCCCTACACTTTCCACAACCCTGTAATCATATAAAAAGTTATCAAAATCAGTTTAAGCATATGCTCCTCATGAGCCTTCAATGTTTGAGTTGTTGAAAGTCTCAGATCTATTAGAGATTAGACTAATTTATAATATATAAGTAAGTGTAAATTTCAGTTTACAAATCAGTTTTATAGAATTGAATTAGGTTTAAAGTCCATTTTTAATATGGTATCAGAATTATACTTAGAGTTTATCCTAGCAAAATTTGTTGGTTGTTGGACATGTTGTTCCATCCGCTATCCGATCATTATCGGACCATCTATTAATGTCTCGTCTCAGTTAAATTAGACTTAAAATTCACCTTCATGATTATACAACAAAAGTAGAGAACGCACAAGGCAACAAATAATTTACCATGGAGAAACATATATAGTCAAAAAATACTCATCGTAAATCAGTATTCCACTAATTTTGTTGAACCATTAACATGCTTGGTAGCCACCAAAATTGACAGTAATTCTTTCCTTCATAATTATATATATTCTTGTTAGAATTTTGTAGATATGTAGGAATTCTATACATGCTGATAATATTAGAGCCGCTAGACTGATATTCATGCATTAGCCAAAAATAGGGTAATTAAATATTTTTGTAATCGTGTATCTCCTCTGATAAATTGAATGACTGTTTTCTAAACAACGAGAATCTGCTATTATTTTCTTTCTTTTTAATATACTTTCTTAACAAAATCTGTTGATTCTAATTTTGCCATCTACACATTAGGAATGACAGATAAATATGTCTTTATGGTCATTGTTCAAATTTGTTTCAATTTGAAAAGAAATATCTACATGTGTTACAGTATTACAGGTAGCAAAGCGGGTTACGATTAGGTCGACCCATTAATCCATCTTGTCTAGCTTACCAAATTGGTAGGTCAAAAGTACATCAATACAAATTAGTTTGTTAATCCACTTTTTTAAGTAAAAAATAATTCAATATAGATATACAATAATATTGTAATTTAAATCAGTAATAATTTTAAATTAAATTTTAAATATTAATTATAATAAAATAATTTAACATGTAAATGTAATAATTATTTTAATTTAGTATTAATTAATCAATAAAATATTATAAAATATTTGTATAATTAAATATACTTTTAATATTTATATATTTAAACAAATTTTAAAAAGTATGCTTCCTTTTAACATTAAAGTATTGACAATATCACATTTTCTTTAATATGATTTTGTTTGTTTTATTTGGTAAAAAGTAATTTAATTAATATGTGAAACAATATAAATGTAGATAAAATATATCCATTATTTGATAAACATTTAATATATATTTAATACCTATTAAATATGATGAAAATAAAGATAAATGTTTACTTTAAATAGAATCACATTATACAAATAATACTTATCTTACATGTCAATATTATAACCTAATATTATATTTAAACCACTTCTTAAATATATTTAAAATCTACCAACAACTACTGCTATTCAAAATCTTTTACTGTGCTGATTTAGTTAGCTTTTTTAAGAAGTAATTATTTATTTTATTTTTAGTAACATGTTTTTCAAGAAAATAATTATTTCCCAGAAATAATCTATTACTGAACACCTATATAAAGCTCAAGTAGTTTATTTCAATGCAAAAATTTACGAATATTGAATCTTCAGGAGAATAAGATAAACTTTCAGTAAATAAAACCATTAAAAAATTAACAAAACTACAGAAACTTACCCAGTTGCCTCATGACCCAGAATCCTTGGAAAAATGGCAGGAGGAACCTTCAAAAGAAAACAAAATGTACAAAACAAAAATCATATAGTTTGGAGCTGCAATGTCTGATCTGCTTAGACATGTTAAAACGAGTTTCTTCTTAAGCACTTTTAAGAGATAAAAATATAAAAAAAAAAAAATTAAATAAATTAATTTATGTATAAGTTATTTATAGAACCTCTTTCATATAGTTTATTTAAATATTTTTTAAACCTTTTCATGAATTAATCTTAATTAATGGAGAGGCTCATTTATTTATTTATTTTTATTTTGGACACTGATATTTTAACACCATTTTTTGACACTATTTTGACACTGCACACGTGTCAAGATGTGATTGGACCAAAGTTTGTTTTTTAATTTGAAATCGTCCAACCAC
Source organism: Vigna radiata var. radiata (assembly GCF_000741045.1). Classification (NCBI taxonomy): domain Eukaryota; kingdom Viridiplantae; phylum Streptophyta; class Magnoliopsida; order Fabales; family Fabaceae; genus Vigna; species Vigna radiata. The sequence continues at coordinate 4,593,884 of NC_028360.1, forward strand.
ATTTTGACACTATGGTGTCAAAAAATGGTGTTAAAATTTTATTTTCCTTTTATTTTCTAGAAGTTTTTATGGGTGGAATCACAAAGTTTTATAAAAAATGATATTTTGATATCAATTTTTTGACACCATTTTGACACTGTCAAAATGTGATTGGATGATTTCTAATTTTAAAAAAAACTTTAATTTTTTTTTTCAAATATGCCCTTATCTCAGCTTTTTTTAATTTGAAATTATCCAACCACGTTTTGACACGTGTGCAGTGTCAAAATAGTGTCAAAAATTAGTGTCGAAATATCATTTTCCAAGTTTTATATAGTGTTTGGATGAAAATTTATAGAGAACTATTCACTCTTATAAAATCTTTTGGAATATTTTAACAGAAAATAGGTGATTTGGATAAATTTAAAATAAATTAAAATATTAAAATTTTATGAAAATAGAATTTTTATTTTCAGTTAAAAGAAAGAATTTCAAAAGTTCTATACTTATTTCTTTTTTATTTATGTTTTTTCTTTTCATATTTTCTCATCACTCCATATTAACTAAGATATTATTAGATTAATCTTATAAAAATCATTGTTAAATTATAATATCGAATCATTTATGATTAAAATATCATCGATTTAATTTCACTGTAATCAGATATCATCATCAGTTATGATTAAAAGATCATCAACTTAATTTTATTGTAACATAATCCAAATTAGTCCAAAATAATTTAAAAAAAGATCATTTTTAACGTAAGTTAAAAAACAGATCGGATAAAAAGTAACATTATGAAGATTCAAATTATTAAATGTTATTTAATAATAATTAAGATATTTTATTGAAACAAAAATTTAAAATGTAATATATTCAAATAAAACAATTAAAATTGATAAAATAAACAACCTGGAGGTTCCGAAAAGTGACGTCACTGTGGCAGAGAGAGGAACAGATAACACGAATCCGCACCTCACTGGACATTGGTGGCGCCACAGTTATCTCTTCAATCACCAATGGCTCACGAGCGTTTCTAGCAACGGCAGCTACGATTTCGCAACGAAAAGAAATTCAGAAAACGCTGTGATGATAATCAAACCTCAATCGAAGAGTTTGTGAGAAGTAAACATTAAGAAATCGACGGATGATGACATACCTTTGCATCGTATTGGTTTTCCTTCGGTTGTTGAAGCATTGTTGTTATCTTCCATAGCCAACTGTGGAAATAGGAACGGTGGTTTGGGAAGAAGATGAATACGCACCTCTTATAGAGACACCAAGATCCTCTCACGTGCTCCGTTACACATTTAATGGAAAGCCGTAAATGACAGAAAAAAAGTGGTAGATAGCTTGTATAGTTTTTCTTTCTTCTTAGATGATATTGCCACGCCATCTAAAACTTTTGAAAAAACATAAATCCAACTTGTACCTTTCCTCACAATTATGAAGCATAGATAGACATAGGTTTAGAAATTTGAGTGGTTGGAAATTGAATTTCTACGTGTGAAATAAATATATTAAAAAGTGAGAAGTTGCTTTCTCCACCACCTTAAGTCAAGTGCTCTTTGCATCATTTTTAGATTTTTTTTTAATTATTAAACTACTTTTTTTATTTTAACCTTTTACTTCTTTTTTTTTATGAAAAATTTAATCTTTACTTCTCAATTTTACTTTTACAACTCCAGAGTCCCACACTTCCCTCCCTTAACTCTCACTTTCTCTTTTTCTTCATAATATCCGTTTTCACTTATAATTTTTGAAAAATGATACTTTGACAACTGATTTTGACAAATTTTTGACACCAATCACGTGTCAGTCTCTTATTCGCCCATATGGATTTAAATTTGAAAAACCAAAATGACGTGGAAATAAAGGTTTAGAGTTTTGTTTTCGTGGATTCATTTATTTTGGTTTGAAAAAATGGAACCTTTTTTGGACAAGAGCATTACATGGAGAACCTCCTCCCATCCACAACAGTCCCTCCCACCCAGAANNGTCCCGTGAGGAACTGGCCGGTCATCGGAGGATCGTCGATGACCGTAGTGTCTACCGCCGTGCCGCTGCTGACCGTAGTGTCCGCCGCCGTTCCGTCATTTGGAAGCGCCAACGACGCAGAAACCACCATTAATGATGGTTTTTGAAGCTTGTCGTAGTTCCTTTTTGTAATTTTTTCTTCTTGTTCGGTGGGTTTAAGTTGTTTCTTAATTTGTTAGAGCATTTAGGATTATTGTGTTATTTGGGTGTTTATCGTGGTACCGTTAAATGTGATTTGAAGTTTTGTTGATTATTTTGTGATTGATGTGGTTTTTGGGTGAAAAGTTTGAANTTTTTGAGTTTGTGGTTGTTATTGAGTTATTTTGACTTATGTTTTTTGTGGTTGATGTAGTTTTTTGATGGAAAGTTTATTTTTCGGGTTTGTGGCTCCTTTCTGTAATTTGTTGTTTATTATATTTTTNTCTAATTTTGCTCTTTGATGTACTTCATGTTCTTTTCAATATTGTTTAGTTTAATTGTTATTTCTGGTATAGGTAATATTGGTTTTTGAAATATATACATGTGTGAATATTGTTTTCTTTTTTATTTCTTAGGTAATGAAATTTTATAGAGATTTTGGTTGTTACCATTTTGATTAAATTGGATGCCAAAATTTTATCAAGAAGCTTGTAAAATATAATAATTAACAGAGTAAAATTGATTAGATAATATAAATGTTTTGTGGTACCCAAGAGAAACAAGGATCCATGTAGTAAGGATGGTTGCTATGTTTGGGAACTTATGACTACTGCTCTTAATGGTATGGTTTCGCAGTTAACTATTAATCAGGAATCCAGTTTCTAAGGAATCCAGTTAACTATTAACCATGCACGAAAATCTGAGTTTTAACATTAACTATAGAAGGTTTTTTCTTTAGTATTTTATTTCCTTTACAGTGTTTAATATTAATTTCCTAAGTTTTCTGTTGAAACATATGTATAAATTTGGTTCGAAGTATGAATACAAATCTTTTCTGTTTTGCTACAAGGAATCATAAAGGAAGAGCAAGATAGTTTTAACATCCTACAATATCCTTATGTTGTAAATTGTTTATAAGTGTATTTCCTTCTGAAATAGTTTGTGCTTTTGACCCCAAAGATATAAAAAGTATAATAAAATCTTTTTGGTTCAATCTTCAGGTCTTCGGTGAATTCTTTCTTGGAGTTTATTGGCATTGGTCCCCATTGCATAGGAAGTGCTTCCCTACTTAATTGACTATGTGCGTATTAGTAATTTGGGAGCATAAATTGCCTATGTGCTTATTAGTAATTTCAGAGAATCCATTGCAGAAGTAGCACAAGAAGCACAAATTTAATGGCTTGCAGGCATATGCATTCATGGCTTTAATTGCAGGTGCAATCTTAGGTAACTTGATTGGTGGTTATTTCTTATAGAAAATGCCTCCCAGAACAATGTTTGCAATATTTCTCATATTTATTATAATGGTATGTAAAAAAGTTG
>NC_028360.1:4600310-4609766 GCF_000741045.1 Vigna radiata var. radiata
TTCTGCACATAGGGGTCATATGTTAAAATGACATTGATTTTTAAGTGAACCAATTTTTTTAAGACTTATTTCACATACAAGTGATCTTTAGTCTACATTTGTGTGGAAAACCTACAACATAAGTCCCAACTTATTTGAACTGTGGTCCCAAGAGGTAATACATGATTATTTAGTGTTTTTGAAGTTGATTTTGTGACTTTAAGTGTATGTTCTATTCATCAGGTTCTTCAAAACTTCAAAATTTCAAGTTATTATAATAATTTACTTATAAATTATTATTCAAACGATTATGTTGTTCATTCACATCAAAAATTACTTATATATATATATATATATATATATATATATATATATATATATTTCAAGTGATTTTTTTTATAGTAAACATTGTGTATATCCCTTTAATATATAAATTATCCATTAATTCTTGTGTGGAAGGAAAGAAGATTTCAATCAAATTAATGAATTAAAATTTTAATGCAAATACACGAAAGCAAACATTGTTGACTATCTAGATGATGGATATGGAAAATGAAAACTTTATTATTATAACAATGTCTTTTTCATTCTGTCTGTAACAGCAGTGTCAACAAATCTATAATATATCTGTATTTTTTTTTCATCCACCGAAGTCCAACAAAATATATATAGGACTTTAATTACAATGAAAAAATAATGTATATATATATATGACTTTAATTACAATGAAACAATATTGTTGTCTGCATTTTCTATTTTCAAGAAAATACCCATTCCATAATGGAACCATCTTGAGTAATATAGAGTGGACGTAACCGTGGTGGAGCTGTACAAACTTTTTCGACAATGTTATCATTTGTTCTCCCTACAACATGTTTTGGAAATACATACAAACTTTTGAGTAAACAAAACATCTTATAGTGTGTTAGTTAAAAGTTTAGCAATTTTACCTCAACAGCAGAAAGAAATGTAGAGAAGACTTCATGTATGATTGCCACATCCATTGTGGATGACTAGCTTACACATNCAGGCTCACCATTTGGAGCAATAAAATTGTGTTAAGGGGAAGTTGATGGATTAGTTTCAAGATATCCTTCATTGTCTTCTATCAGCCAGCTCAACAGAAATGAGACACATCCTTCCATTATGAGATATGCTTTATATTCAAGGAAACCCTGTAGAAAAAACAACCAAAATCTGTCTTTATTAGTTCTAGCTGAATGTTAGTTTGGCCAAAAAGCATTCCACCACATTGCACATGATTTTGCAATTGTTTTAATCACTTACAGTATTTAAATATTATTTCAAAATAAATTTGTATATTTTCTCATTAAAAAAACAACTTTATTAATCCTTCAAAATATATCTCATCCAACCATATCTCAATAGTAAATTTTTTATAAGCATTCTCAAATATAACTCATTTTTCTGCGTTTGTATCTTTCAAAATTAATCCTTCCATAACTGTTAAAAAGTTTATATGCATTAATTACACAAACAAGCACATCATTCTAAAATGGATTAAAAATTAGAAGGACTCTTCCAAATGCTACTGACTTCTTAAAAACTTAGCTTTGTATGTTTTCTAGTTATAAATTGATTGTGTTTTGCCCTGGTTTACCTCATTGAATGATTCAAAATTTAGAAACCAATTACCTTATCATCGTGTAAGCATAGTGCTCCCATAGATGGGTACAAAGTCATGCTCCACCCATTGGCCATGAGGCCCACATAACATCATCACCATCACCTGCTGATGTTATATTATTATTGTCATAACAGCATAAATTACCATCTCATTCTTATTTTACTTTCTATGCTTACAAAATAAGAATAAATTACAAACAAAACATTCATCTGCTTCATAAATTATAACACCATAATTACTATTCTTTTTCCTTTTAAACCTTAATAGGATACCCCTCTTTATATTCATCATCATCAAGGAGGAAAGCACCAAATTCAAGTTTTCTCTACCCAAATTACTCGAGACCTTAATATTTATAAAACTGATTCAAACCCAACCGATAAAAGTATATTAATCCAAATATCTATCATACCATAAATTCCTATTAATTTCAATTTTGCAAAATTGCTATTCCATCATAAATTTTCTATCTTTATTTTTATATCATTTATATATATACAACTCAAACATTCCAATTCTCAATACAACTATATCTTTAAACTTAACGTTCCAGACCAATCTTTTTACATATTACATTTTTCTACTTCATCATCCAACCTATTTTAACATATAGCCATGTATATCAAAATTTAGATTTTAACACCTAGCTTAACAAGACTTTATCATATAACCAGCAAAGCAAAAATAAAGATTTTAATGTATAGCAAACCTAATCACGCGTAGTAGAATAAAATGTATCTCCCTATTCCCTTTTTCATATTATAATCTGTGGTTATTACAATCCAATAACATCACCATAACAAATACTCTCAACTGAATAAATATGCTCATACCGTAATTTATTCAATATCAATCACACAACAAAATTTTCAAAATTAAGAGACATCAAACTCAACGATCGAAAATAGAATCAAAAGCTAAAAGTAGTTTAGCTCCCCATACATGGTTCAAAACTTCTCCCAATAAAACCCTTGAATCAAAACCTTCGCATCTCCCGTGCTCATGATTCTACCTCGTTTATTTTCTTAATCCTCTCTTCACAACCTCTAATTTCACCCTCGCAAAATCACCGAACAACAATAAGAAAGAAAACCAAAATGAACCATGAAAACTTACAAACAATGTTTTTTCGTCTTCAATGGTGGTTTTCGCCTACAAGGATGCTTCGAAACGACGAAAAGTTCGGACAGAATGGCGGCGAACATAACTCCGGTGAACGGCGACAGTAACGGTCCTTTGTTGGTGAACCCTTGGTTGTGGTCAAGGGAGGTTTGTGGATGGGAGAACTTTCTCTCTCTTGAATTCTCTCTCAAAAATGATATTGGAAATGTTTGAAAACCTAAAAAAAATGAAACCTCGCGGAAATGAAAACTCTTACAATCCCAAACCTGCATTTCCACGTCATTTAAAATTATTTTAATTTTTTTTCATATGGTCCAATCAAAACGCGACACGTGGATGGTGTCAAAAATTTGTCAAGTGATGGATGTCAAAGTATCATTTTCCTTCTAAAAATGTATTTTAATTATGGATAATGATACTTTGACACCTTAAAGTGACAAATTTTTGACACCAAACACGTGTCATGTTATTATTGGACTAAGTGAAAAAAATTTTAAAAAAGAAAAAATGAGGTGGAAATAGAAGGCTGTAAATGGTTTTGGTTTCACGGACTCATTTGGTGGTTTTCAAAAGAAAAAGTGGAAGGAAGTCTTCTCACCCAGAATTCTTTTCGCTCTCGCCCATAAGCATTTTCATCTTCTTCTTCCGTTGCACTCATCCACCAGCCACCGTCTTCGTCGTTGAAGGAGTTTGGAGTTGACCGGAGGCACGCCGTTCAGTGCAATTGTTCCGCTGTTAGGTGCTTACAAAGCCAAAAAAATGTTATTAGAGGTTGTTTTTGAAGGTTTTTTCCATTTATTTCATTAATGATTAGCTTTTGTTCGGTGGGTTCAATTTTTTTTTTTAATTTTTTGGGTATTTAGGTTTTCTGGTGATAAAGTTGAATGTTGTTTGAAGTTTTTTCATTTTTCATTTTTAATTTTATGAAAACATGTATACACTGTTGTAATTTAAACAAATAAATAAGGAGGTTCATTTGACATCTAGATAATCTTTCCATAAACAATTTATAGATACTGGTGTTAAGCCGATGAAATTGATCCCTTTTTATGTTCATCTCCTTAAATATTTATATTTATATAAATGTTTATTTATGACTTCTTGATCTCAATGAGTAGGTTTTTATACAAATGTGTTGTATGTTAATATTTATATATTAAGTTCAATTGTTAATTTTGGAATTTAATAATCATTTTTATACAATATAACATTTGTAGTAATAATCATTCATATAAATTTAAATTAAACATTTTTCACTAAAGCATTTAATGGCATGACTATGTTGATGAACATGTGCAAAATACGCGCCTTAAGTGTGATAATCAATGGCTGAACATCATTTTTATGTCCAATAAGTCTTAAAAAAAATTGGTTCACTTAAAAGTCAATATCATTTTCATAGTTCACCCCTGTGTGTAGAAATTTTGACTGAACTCCCCACTTATTTGACCTTTGCTCCTAGTTTTGTTTTTTTCATATTGAGTTTGAAAAAGAATTGTTCCTTGGCCATGGAGATTCATATACATGTAATAATCAATGGCAGAACATCACTTCTATGACCAGTAAGTCTTAAAAAAATTTGGTTAACTTAAAAATTGATGTCATTTTCACAGTTGACCACTGTGTGCAGAAACTATGCATGAACTCCCCACTTATTTGGCCTTTGCTCCCAGCTGTGTTTGTGCACAATGAGTTTTAGAAAGAATTGTTCTTTGGCCATGAAGATCCATATACATGTGATAATCAATGGCTGAACATAATTTTTATGGCCAATGTCTTAAAAAAATTTGGTTCACTTAAAAATTAATGTCATTTTTCTCAGTTGACCCTTGTGTACAAAAACTTTGCCTAAACTCCCCACTTATTTGGCCTTTGCTTCCAGTTTTGTTTGTGCACATTGAGTTTTAAAAAGAATTGTTCCTTGGCGATGGAGATCCATATACATGTGATAATCATTAGGTCAACATCACTTCTATGACCAATAAGTCTTAAAAAAAAATTTGTTCACTTAAAAATCAATGTCATTTTCTCCGTTGGCCCCTATGTGCAGAAACTTTGTCTGAACTCCCCACTTATTTGACCTTTGCTCCCAATTTTGTTTCTGTACATTGAGTTTTAAAAGGAATTGTTCCTTGGTCATGGAGTTCCTTATTCAGCTCACCCAAACCATCTATATTTCTTCTAAAATGATCATTNACACGACCATTTGCAACTTTAAGCTTGTTATCAATGGACCCCATTCTAAATCCAGAGGGAGAAGGTCCAATATGAGAATTAGGTCTATATGTGTTTCCATATTGGTTGTACATTGTGTTGCTTGGGTATATTCCATTAATGAATCCTAAATGTCCAAATAATTTAAAAATTATTTTACCACCCAAAAAAAATTTGAACTTTCTACCAATAAAGCGCATATTGGACAAATATTCAACATAAACTTCAAACAACATTCAACTTTATCACCACAAAACCTAAATACCCAAAAGATTTAAAAAAAAAAATTAAACCCACCGAACAAAAAACTAACCATTAGCGAAATAAATGGAAAAAACCTTAAAAAATGATCTCTAATGACGTTTTTTAGCTTTGTAAGCACCTAACAGCGGAACGATTGCGGTGAACGGCGTGTCTCCGGTCAACTTCGAACTCCTTCAACGACGACGACAGTAGTTGGTGGGTGAGTGCAACGGAGCAAGAAGACGAAAATGCTTCTGGACGAGAGTGAAAAGGATTCTGGGTGAGAAGGTTGCCTTCCTCTTTTTCTTTTGAAAACCACCAAATGAGACCCCTGAAACCAAAACCATTTACTGCTTTCTATTTCCACCTCATTTTTTCTTTTTTAAAAAAAAAATTCCACTCAATCCAATAATAGCATGACACATGTTTGGTGTCAAAAATTTGTCACTTTAAGGTGTCAAAGTATCATTACCCATAATTTTTTCTTCTCCATTTTGTGCCTTGGTTGTGTGTTCCGATGTTGGTCCGGTGGTGTTGCGACGATGTTATGGTGGTGCGGTGGTGGTTCGTTAGTGGTGCTTTAGTGGTGCTTCGTTTGTTTGGTGTATGTTTGGCCTTTGTTGTGTGCTGGTTGCGTTTTCTTCTTTCCCAATTCATTCTCTTCAATTCAATTTTTATCGATTTTTCCTTCTTTCGCAAAAGCTCAAAACCCTAACAATGGCCTCAGGCGGAACCGAAGCCTTTCCAGGTTTGGGTAAACACTGTCAGCACAACAATCGCCACCAACTCGATTTTCTTCCTTTCACATGCCTAGGTTGCCAAAAGGTTTTTTGTTTGGAGCACAGATCCTTCAAGTCTCACGCGTGCAAGAATTCTAAGCACAACAGTAAAAAGTGGTTGTCTGCGAAACGTGATCCATGTCCATTGAGACCACCGGTTATGTGGGACAGGAAGAGGAGGCAATCTTGGAGAAGCACCAAAAGTCTGGGAATTGTGATCCCACCAAGAAGATGAAACCCATTCTCCCTGTCAAGTGTGTGTAGAGGAAGGAGATAATTGAAACACAAGAAAACAACGAATGTGGCATCCGCAACACACTCGATGTGGCATATCCGTTGGGCCCTCGGATACCGACATACGCAACACAACAAAACAACGAACACATGTTTATATCTTTTGATATTTAGTATGAGTCGAAAATATTATTTGAATTAATATTATTAAATTAAAAAATTATATTAATTTATTTTTAAATATTGAAAATTAGAATATATAATAGTTTGGAAAATGAATTTTATTCGTAAAATATATTGATATTGATATTTCATTAAAATATGGATCTCGATATGTTAACAACGAAATTTTAACAACTATTTGACAACGCGTGTCATGAAGGTATTGTGTTCTTTTAAATATTTTTTTTACATTAAAAATGTGATTTCAAAAAGGAGATTTTGTGTTGTTCCAAAAACACCCTCAGTAGTAGTTTGAATCAGTCTTTCTCTTTCGAAGCATTCTCTCTCTCTTTTTCACGATTTTAGGTTTTGGTATTTCTCTGAAACTCTCTCTTTATCCATTTAATATTTTCGCGTTTCTTTGAATCTCCGAAGCTCTGTCTGTATCCATTTAATGTTCTATGTGTAGGTTGAGTGATTTTGTTGGGTTTGGCTCTTGAGTTCTACATTCGGCGTCTGTCGTTGTCGGGTATCCATTTCTCCGAACTTGTTCGATTTTTTAAGCCATGGCTTCGTCTGGTGACATTGGTTCTTCAAACAAGGTATGAACGTTATCCTTGTTACATTATCATATTTAGGTTTTCGGTCATAGTATTTTTTGTTCATCGTTACGGATTTCATTGGTTTTTGGTGTAGAGAGTTTTGTTGGCTATTTGTATCAAAAAATGTTAATTTATTTTGTTTGTTGTTATTTGTTCGTCATTAAATGAAAACCAATTTTTTTGCTGGTTTGAATGCAATATTGACTGAGGAGCACAAGGATCTTATTTCGAAGACGCCATTTGCATGGTTTTTAGAACTGCAGGATAATCTAAAGATAGGTAGGAATATTTTGAGTGATTTACTGATTAGATGGGTTGATGAGAGAGGTGATTTTAAAATTGGAGATAAATTTGTTGAATTCAAGGAAGTGGATGTCAGTTTAGCCTTAGGTTTGGGTTTAGTTGGTGATCAAATTAACTTGAATGAAAAAATCTTTTCACAAATTCAATTACGGAATTACTTTGATAAAGCAAAAGGAAAATATGAATTGGATATGATATATGATTTTGTTTTGAAAGAACACAAAAAGTTTGTATGGATGTATGTAGCCTTTACGTTTTGGTTGGAATAAGTGAGGTATTGTTACCTTGTCGTACTCGAATAGTATTCCGAATTTTGTTTGAAATTGTTGATAGAACAAGTGATTTGAGTACTTTTTGTTGGGGTCGTAGAGTTTACCATTACCTACTTAGTAGTTTTAGCAAAGCTTGTGTAGCCTGAAAAGGAGGAAAAGGTGCAACTACTGTCTATGTTGATGGATGCGTCTACGTGTTTAAGGTAAATTTTTTAAATGCATTGTTTGTTGAGATTGACTTCAAATGACCGATATTGACTTGAACGATGTAAGTCAGGTTTGGTTTTGTGATCGTTTCCTTCCTTCAAATTTTGTTGTACATAAATTCCCAAGAATTTTGCATTTGATGACTGTAAATGTAGGTGACAAGTTCGTCAAAGTTGCAATGGAAACGGGTGTGGTATGTATTCCTACATTGTTTTATTAATTTTTGTTTGAATTGAATGGTTTTATACAACGCAGTGGTAATTGAGATTAATTTGCAGATGCTTGATGAGTATGGCAAATCAAGGAAAGAAATGGGTGTGTCATGTTCGAAAGCATCAGTACATGAAAAAGAATATGATGATGGTTTAGATGAAGTCTTACATGAACAAGATGTTCTTATTGAAGAACTAGAACAAGAGTTATTTTCATTGAAGAGTGAGTTGCTTGAAGACATAAATAAAGATGAAGTTGCTTTAAGTACAACAGGTAAAAAACAAGATTTTTTCAATGATTTTGCAAGTGAGGGAGGAATTACAGCAATGAAAGCGATAAGAAGGAAGGACAACGCCGAAAGGGTTTCAAGAGCAAAGCCTGTAGAACTTCCTACACCGGTTACAGTCCCAATCTTGGTTGAGAGTTATGTCATTTTTGTAATATAGTAGTATTTGGTATTTTTATAAGGATGTCAACTTGTATTAGGAACAGTTAATATGATTGTGAGTAATGAAACTTATTTTTGGAAAGGATATTCTATTGTGTTGTCGATTCCTTGTGTTATTTAATTTTGATTCATCATTAAAGTTAAGTGAAGCCTATGTTTATGGGGAGGACCAAGTACAGGTTTGCGTGGGTTGGGATGTAAGTTCCTGCAACAATATAACTGCACTGGTGCTGTTGTAATCGCTTTCAGGGTTACTTTTATCTATTACAACATTGAAAAAGATATTTTTTTAGCATGTAGAGGTCTGAGTAGGTTGAGAGGGGCATTTGGTCCACTGATTCAGAAAGGTCTGATGCATTGGTAAGCAATTAGAGAGGCTCTGTAATCGCTTACCAAGTAGACAAACCAGTTTTGTACCAAAACCTCAGAGCTGCTACCTGTGCCTGGCTGAATGGCTCCCAAGTTTGGTCAACCATGCGATTCCAGTGTTTTCAATCTTTGTGACACCTGTTGGGCATGGTTGAATGAGTCCACTTCAACAATTTTGAAGGAAGTAGAGGTATGATGCACTGGTAAGCGATTACAGAGGCTCTGTAATCCCATACCATGCAGAAAAATCAGTTTTGTACCAAAACCTCACAGCTGCTACCTGTACCTAGCTGGGTGGTTCCGAAGTTTGATCAACCATGCGATTCTAGTGATTTCAATCTTCGTGACACCTGTTGGGCATGGTTAAATAAGTCCACTTCAATAATTTCGAAGGAAGTAGAGGTCTGATGCACTAGTAAGCGATTACAGAGGCTCTGTAATCGCTTACGAGGCAGAAGAACCAGTTTTGTACCAAAACCTCAGAGCTGCTACCTGTGTCTGGCTGAGTAGCTCCCAAGTTTGGTTAACCATGTGATTCCAGTGTTTTCAATCTTCGTGACACCTGTTGGGCATGGTTGAATGAGTCCACTTCAACAATTTTGAAGGAAGTAGAGGTCTGATGCACTGGTAAGCGATTACAGAGGCTCTGTAATCGCTTACC
>NC_028360.1:4609956-4661833 GCF_000741045.1 Vigna radiata var. radiata
GGGCATGGTTGAATGAGTCCACTTCAACAATTTTGAAGGAAGTAGAGGTCTGATGCACTGGTAAGCGATTACAGAGGCTCTGTAATCGCTTACCATGCAGAAAAACAAGTTTTGTACCAAAACCTCATAGTTGCTACCTGTGCCTGGCTGAGTGGCTCCCAACTTTGGTCAACCATGCAATTTCAGTGATTTCAATCTTCGTGATCGCCGGTGCAAGAGGCATGGTGTAGGGGGCACGGACAAGGAGCGGCTCCTGGCAGGCTTCCAATGGAAGGGGTACATGGATGAATCGAACATACACCGGAATGAGAGGGATCTAGAGACTGTATAGGTATGGGACTATACGGTTGAAGGATAACTTAAAGAAATTGATTTGGCTACTCATATCACCAAAATGCATTTGCTTTTCGATAGCCTAACCCATAAGAACTCCATGGTTAAGCGTGCTTAGCCTGGAGTAATTCTGGGATGGGTGACCTTCCGGGAAGTCTTTCCGGAAAGTGTGCGAGTGAGGACAAAGCACACTGGAAAGCTTTGTGGTGTACACATAATTAGAGAGAAAATATATAAATATAAGCATAAAAACTAGGTGGGGAATGGGAATGAGAAGGAAAAGAGGGGAGGGGGGTGTGAGGGTGGGTGACAGAAATGGAGAAGAGAAAAAGAAGAGGGGTGGATGTGTTGTGCGATGAGGGTAAGAAATTAGAATTTTTAATTAAAAGTATAAATGATGGGTAAAACTAAAAAAAAAATTACCTAAGGATATTTTTGAAAAAATAAACAAATTGAGGAGGTGCACGACAAAACTGTGGAGTTGATTTAAATGTTGAGGTTTTATAAAAACATTTTCACGCTATACAATTTTGAAATATTTTAGTTTAATAATGACTTGTGTTACCTTGAATTGGGACGTTACACTTTTCGTCTCCCCTACACTCCAAAATTTGTCTTTTATAAACTTCTTTTGGGAAGGAGAAAGAAAACTTTTATGACATTTTTCTCAAGACCATATGTCAAAATTTATTTTCTTTAATTTTATGATGTACAAGTCACCTTGTACAATTTTATTAATTTTTATTTTTTTTATTAAAAACAAATATTTTAAAGTTTTAATAAAAAAATTATTTATGCTAAAAATAGAAAATAAACATGCATGCATCTTTAAATTTTTATCAACAATGATATCATATAAATTTAAATCTAACCTGTCTTACTGTTTCAGCAACCTATCTTTTTGTTCCGCAGCTAAGTCAACAAAGATCACCATTGAAAATTTATTTTCATTGTACATATCAGCAAATTTGATGTGTGGAGTGTTTAGCTTAAACTCAATTTCAGTATCATCATGTGCATTATGATGACTAACAATATCATCAATAATCCTCATAATTTTATCTTGTGAGCAAATACCCACACTCGAAGTAGTTGACTCTTATGATTCATCATTAACAAATTCAACAACACCTTTAGTAAAATTTATATGTCCATAAGTAGACATATCAATGTGATGTGATTTTATAGTTAATTGTTGATTTGATTTTAACATGAAGTCGTTCACATCAGTTATCAGATTTTGTAACCTCTAATCCATGTCCTTAATCATTTTCATAGTTTCAATGTTTTGCTCAACCAATATCTATATTGGGATCATTTAGTTGATGTATAGTCAACTTACTTATATTAGGTGCAGTAGTAGGTGTGATAACTTGTTGATAACCAAATCAATCACGTGGTTGTGTTGGATAGTAATCATAATTCATTTGAAACTTTAACCAATTTATTTCCACACCTTCATGAGCTTAACTTAGTTGCAAAAAGCACTAACACACTTCAAAATATCTAAAGAACATTTATGCAACTAAAAAGTTATTTTATATCATTTTTTGCATCTCATGCTAAGAAAAACCAATTATAACAAATACGAATTAAAATATTCTTTTAAAATATAAAAACCAATTAAGAATCTAATATTAAAGACTAAATGAGAGCATAAATATGGATTTATCAACTTATAAAAGAAAATTGATGTATCTCTCACCCACACCAAATTTACCTTATGCTCTTAGTATAATTAGTCCGTGCATGCACAATTGAAGTTAAAAACATATAAATGTTCTTATACAAGTTTTAAAGTATATAAAAGCTCCTCTTGAAAAAGGAGTTTTATTCGAGAAGAACACAACTATAAAGATGTTATGGTTTATACTAATGCAAATTGGGGAAGTGCTCTTCATGATAGAAGAAATCTTGTTATATGGACAAGTAAGTAACATATTACCTATATTTAGTATAGAAATTGAAATTAGAAAAATGTTTCATAGACTCTGTCATTGTGTAGACTACTTCAATATTTAATACATATATGCATCTCATTTAATTATATTTTGATAATATAGTTGTGTGTGACATTTCTCACAACCTCTTCAACATGATCGTAGGAAACATGTGAAGTTTGATAATTCACTAGTATTTTCTATAACTACCTATATTATAATGTACAAAAATTATGCGTTATAATAGAAATGTATTATAACGTACTTTTATAAATAAATTATAATATGAAATGTGGTGACAAACTTGTAAATAAGTTTAAAATATATTATAACGTAATTTTATAAATTCGTTATAATATGAAACACGGTGACGAATTTGTATTATAACGTAGTTCTAGAAATCAGATATAATATCTCTTCCTCTCTAATTTTCCATTTTTCCTCTCGCAGGTTTCCTCTTACTCTCAGTTCTTCTCCTCCGCTTTTCTAAACTCTTATTTTTCTCGTTTCAATGGCTTCTCTAACTCCGACAACACTCCTCCGTGCATGTGGTTTTCTCGGAGAGCATTTCCCATTGTGTGCGTCTTCCTCGAGATTTCAGTGGCTCTAGAGCTCATCTTTTATCATCACAGAGCATCTTCCTCTCTTTCAGGTTAGGGTTTCTCCCGTATTTCCTCGTTTCCTCATCTTTAACCGATTGAAACTTTATTTAAACACCATTTCACCTTCGATCTACATCTTCCACCGATTATAACCGCATTCTACCGATTATAATCCCTTTCCACCGCTTAAAACCCCTTTTCCATCGATCAATCGGTCCATTCTAGGGTTTCTTCAATCTATTATAATCGCATTCAGTGACAGACACCTTTCCTTTCACGTTGCTGATTGTTTTGAAAATAGCAGGTACAGACATGGCAGTGAGAAGTTCTTCAGAAATTGCTACTTCTTCGAACCAAGAACCAAGAAGAGGAATGGTTCTACCTTTCCAACCTCTTTCACTTGCCTTCAACCATATAAGCTACTACGTAGATATGCCTGCAGTAAGTCACTGAATTCCAGAAAGTGCTTTTACTTCCGTATATGCTATGATAACAAAAAATTTTCCGTATCTTTTTGCTCATGTAACATAACTTAATCACGTTACAAACACTTTGAATTAATTAATAGCTTAGCTTTCTTGAGTACATAACCGATTTAATATAAAACCTCTGTTTCAAATCTTATGTCATGTTAATTGTTCTTGTAAAATAAATGTTTTTATATGTTGATCAAAATTGTCATACATAGTTGAATTTAATTCAAGCCTGTTCATTTTTCTTCATAGTAAATGTTCTGTTTTTGTTTTCTATATTGTCAACGATATTCATTCTCCACATGTTACTGTATATGAATCACTAATATTTTCAGCATGGCTTCGCCTCCCTTCAGATGTAAATGCACAAACACGAAAGGTATGCGGGGGATAAACTAAAAGATTATATTTTCTCGGCCATTATTAATAAAGTAAATTTTTAATGATAATATTTTTAATTTTGTTTTATTTTTGTTCGGATANACAGATGTTTGTTGAAGAAGTTATGGAATTGGTTGAGCTTAACCCCATCAGAGATGCAATTGTGGGTCTTCCAGGAGTAGATGGTCTATCAACAGAACAAAGGAAAAGGCTTACCATTGCTGTAGAATTGGTTTCCAACCCTTCAATCATCTTCATGGATGAANCAACATCTGGCCTTGACGCTAGAGCTGCTGCTATTGTTATGCGAACTGTGAGAAACACTGTGGACACTGGCAGAACCGTTGTGTGCACGATTCATCAACCAAGTATAGACATTTTTGAAGCTTTTGATGAGGTAAGTGTGGACTGTATAGGCTATAGAGTGTGTGTGTGTGTGTGTTATTTCTTTGGAAGAATATTGCATATAACTTTGTCTTTTTTAATTGCAGCTTTTGTTGATGAAAAGAGGAGGACGGGTTATCTATGCCGGACCTCTTGGTCGCCACTCACATAAACTAATAGAATATTTTGAAGTGAGTATTGAAGCATTTCTATGTGTATATTTTCTTTGAGATCAACCTTACCTTGCTTCACACTTTTGCAGCACTGGGTTCTTTTATTTAAATCAGAAAAGGTTTCATATAATTATATCTATTGTGCATATATTTCAGGCTATCCCAGGTGTTCCAAAAATCAAGGATGGTACTAATCCGGCCACATGGATGCTTGATATCAGCTCTTCTTTAGTTGAGGCTAATATTGAGGTAGATTTTGCAGAGATTTATGCTAAGTCTACCCTTTACAGGTATGATTTTTCATGCTTTATTTATGTTACTTTTAGTATTTGAGTTCATGTTACAATAATTCTGTCTTTGTAACTATCTGTTTTCTCTGTACTTTTCTTCAGGAGGAACGAGGAGCTTGTTGAGGAGCTTAGTACTCCAGCACCAGATTCCAAGGATTTGTACTTCCCAACCAAGTATTCCCAATCGTTTTTTGTTCCGTGCAAAGCTAACTTCTGGAAATAATATTGGTCTTGATATTTATTAAATTTTTATTTGTTTTTACTTTGTGCAAATTAAGTTATTTAGATGGTGTTTCAAAAAAACAATTTATTAAAAGTAAAGAAAGTCAAAAATTTATTAAGAACAAAAGTAACATGATAATTCATAGGAACAGAGCATATATTTAAGATTGTTTTATGATTTTTTGTGAGTTGATTTGTTGGCTACAATTTTCCTCATTTAGTTTCTCAGTTCAATGGTTGTTTTGTTCGTTCTGTTTTTCTTTTCTTCTTGTTCATTATTGCCATACTAATTTTTTCTTCCTTTGACTTTTTCACACAATATTTTCAATATTTGTTGGTTTTGCTAGATACTATTGATTTTTATTTATTTTTTAAATATGATCTATAAAAACAGCTTATTTCTAAGAAAATTTTTATGTTATACAGATTAAGATCCTATACCTTAATTTTACCAAACACTATCTAATTCTGTCTACAGTCTCTACCTACCACAATCACCACCACCACCAATAACAACAGATATTTCAAGTTTTCTTTACCCTTTTCTTTTTCACTTTTTCTGATTCTTCTGAGTCACCAACATGGCACCCTCAACCCCTCAAGTCATCACCTGCAAAGGTAAACTCAGCCACCCTTTTCCTTTGATATGTGTGTCTGTCCACTGTTTATGGTGAAAATGGGATGTTGGGCTTTTGTTAATGATGGCATGTGGAACATGGAACAACTGCTGTGGCATGGGGAGCTGGGGAGCCACTGGTGATGGAGGAAGTGGAGGTCAGCCCTCCCCAACCAATGGAGATTAGGATTAAGGTTGTCTCTACCTCTCTCTGCCGTAGTGATCTTTCTGCTTGGGAGTTTCATGTAAGCCTTGTTATCATTGTCTGTCAGAAGAATTTTGTTTCATGGAACCTTTTAGGGATCTTTTGGAATGTGAAATCTATAATTTAATTGAAATGCACTCACACTGCAAAGTGTTTTTACATCATCATCAAATCTTGGATTNGCATATCATTGAAAATTATTGACTTCAGTAATGTTATAAATAGTAATTAAGGTGATTTCTAACTGGTTGAGAGGGTAAAAGTCCACTTNTCTGACAAATAATTATCTATTAAAATTAAAGTAATGAAAATTAATGGAATCATATCTTGAGCAACAAGGTCCAAAAATCACTCTTTGTAAGATGTAATTAAAGAACATAAGAGGTAACGTGCGTTAAAAAGAAAAAGTGAGCCACTTAAATAATAGGACTGTAAAATAGAGCCTTGGCCAAATACCTATAATAAAAATTTACAATGACTGAAATAAAATCTACTTAATCTATCTCTACTTTATATCAATAAAATAAAATAATATTGCACTTAAATAAATAGAAAATCAAAACTATTTATCTTCTTTTATCTTTATCAAAATCAAATTAGACCTAAAATTAATATTATAAGATTTAAAAAAAATTATTAATAATGAAATTTATTTTGTTAATTTCATTAAATTTGTTTATTTGAGGTTATATTAATGATTTAGATGAGAGGATAATAAATGTAATAATTAATTTTTATTTTTTTTTTTAAAAAATCATATATTATAACGTAAAAGAATTTTTACGTCCTAGTACTTTCTGCTCTATTATAATGTACTTGAGAAATTACATCATAATATGTTTGATATATTATAACATAGGTTCTATATATTATAACATACTTCAGAAATTACGTTATAATAGGTTTGACATATTATAACGTATTTCAGAAATTACGTTATAATAAGTTCGACATATTATAAGGTAAATTTTTGCTACGTTATAAAATGTGCAAACTTATTATATCGCTCAAAACTATATCTCCAAAAACTACGTTATAAAAAGTCATTTTTGTACGTTATAAAAAGTCATTTTTCCACTAGTGATTTTTTCATAAAAAAAGAAAAAACTAAGTAAAAACATTATCTTATCTAAAGAAGAACTTATAAATATTCTTACCATAGTTGTGATATCTCTATTTAAAATTGTAGATTAAAATCATATAATGTATTTTATTTTTCAGTTTTATTATCACAAAATAGCTTTAAGTGTTCTTTTTACGTCATTTATTATACGTAGTTTTCTGACAAAATTTATGTAATTAAGTGCCACATAATATATTATGAACTCAACATCCAGAGATTATAAAAAATAATTTAACACTCTTCCACAAAATAACACCTTTATGTATACATAGCCTCAATATCACTTTGAAGACAAAAGAAAAAAAAAGAAAAATCACCGTTATCATTTGTGAATTCTCGTTGTCATCATTAGAGGTCAATTAGAAATTTCTCTATTTCAAAATGCTATTTTAATGCAATTAACACAAATTCTATATAATGAATTATTAATTAATTAATTATTATTTTTTATTAAATATTTAGAGAACAGTCAAATTATATGTAAAATAATAGTCCATTAATTGTATATTTATTAATTCTTTGAACACAATTATATAAACTAAATTAAAAAAATATTTTAATTCACATCCTAAAATGTATATGTTTCAACATTTAATTTTAGGTAAATGGTCAGTTTCATTCCTAAAACAATTTAGTTCCTAAATGAAAGAAGATTACTATTTAGTCCTAGCATATGCAAAAAAATGTAAAAATTATTTTCTGTTGTTAAATTTCCAGAAACCATTAATAATGACAACAATTTGAATTTTTAAGGCCTAATTTAACATTAAGCTGCAAATTTTTGGACTAAATAGTATTATTTTACAAATTTAGAAACGAAATCACTTTTTCCCTTCTTTTATTGATAAAATTTATTTATTACATATAACACAAAACTTGCTTTAGGTATTTAAAAAAATGATAGGAACTAATTCATAAATAATAATATAATAGTTAATTACTATCTCTTCCATTCTGTACTTACAATAATGCTAATTTAAGATACTATATAGGTTCCCGAATTTTTATGGCTTTGTGACATTAGTCTCTGTATCGAAGAAAACTAAAGTAAAATCTTCAAAGTGTAAAGTTAATAATCACATTAATTTAATTTTCCGATAAAAAAACATTAATTTAAAATTAAAGAAAAAAACATGATACGATATAACTAGCTTATTTAGGGAGTATAAAAATGATAATGTTTATTTAAATTCTTAAGGAGTAAAGTTAAATTAACTAGTTAAGATTAGGGAGTAAAATTACAGAATTGCACTTATTTCAATTTTCTTACTTTCAAGATTAATAAGACAATACATCTTTCAAAGATTAGATGATTGTTTACCCTTCAATATATATATATATAAAAGCATATTAATTATATTTTTTAATTTATATGTTGTCTTCTCAAGAAGACAATAAAAAAATCTCATATTTAATTCCTGTTCTTCTTATAGTAAGTCATTTAAACAATATTTTATTGTAAATCTTCCTAATTAATTATTATATACATATGGATTTAATTATTTATTTTTCTGTTAAGTCAATGCACAAATTTGGCATGTGAGTACAAAATAAATCTCTTTCCTAGACTTTCCATAAATTCAATCAAGTTACATCTCTATTTTATATGTATAAATAAAACAACATTGAGAATGAAACACACACATTGAATTAACATTTTCAAAATTTCTTTCTTTCTTTTTTGTATTTGTCATCGTCATGACGAGGAAGAAAGTGGATCTAACATATATAAAGAATGATTCAAAGAGGAAGACAACATTAAACAAAAGGAAAAATGGTTTGGAAATGTTCTTTCTTTAATTCTTTTGAATTATGTATTGTTAATCTTATAAGAAGTTTGTATTCGCGGCTCTTTTTTTTTATTGTTCTTCTTTCTATTTGAGTTTTCAAAATTCACTATCGTTGGTATATTAAAAATGTTATATACATGTTTTAAAATATCAATATGAGTGTTAATTTGTGTATTTTAAAGATTGATTAGATGAATAATACAAAAAAAAAAAAAAAATCTACTTGAGAATATAAATTTCCTCATACGATGTATTATTTTTCCTTTTAATGAAATTCTTATAAGTTTCTCTTATTTCTCATCATGAATTTTGAAATGTTTCTAAACAGGTTTAGTGAAGAAGATTAATGAAATCAACATTCTTTGTGGGATTGAAGCATGTGCTATAATTTATACTCCAGATAATCCTCAGCCAGAGGTTTGGCCATCTGATAGGGCAGTCCAAAGTGTGCTTTCTAGGCTTAGGACAGTGTCTGAACTGGAGAAAGGTAAGAAAAAGTTGTGTCAGGAGAGCTTTTTGAGGCAGAGGATCATCAAAGCACAAGCACAACTGAGAAAACTAAGGAATGAAATAAGGAAGAAAGAGGTGACCCTTCTCATGTTTCAATACCTCAATGCTAATAACAACTTTGACAATTCAAGAATGATTGATCTTAATGATATCTCAAACTTGATTGATCAAAACTTGGAAAAAATAGAAAACAACATCAGCATGAGCCAAGCCCAAAAGGTGAAATCTATTGCTGAAAATGGAGGAGAAACCATGAGTTCCCTTGTGAATCGTGTCATAGGGTTAGAGACCCATGTAGAGGCAATGCAACATAATAACTTGTCTATGGATCTCAACAATGGCTATGGTGATGAGATAAGACCATTGAGTGAGGTCAATGTTCTAAGTCCTTAATTTAAGGAAAATGCTTTTTAACAATTTTTTTTTTACAACCTTTTTACAACAGTTTATGTGATAGCTCATGATTGGTGTGTTTCAAATATGGATAATGATATTTAGACAACATTTTTTTGACAACATTTGAACATTGATTACGTGTCAATCTGTGATTGGTCGTAAATTACTCCATAATAATGTTTATGATTATTATTATTGATTAGGGAGTAATTTACGACCAATCACAGATTGACACGTAATCAATGTTTAAATGTTGTCAAAAAAATGTTGTCTAAATATCATTATCCTTCAAATATACAGACCAATAAAATAGTAACACATAATCTGTTGTCAAAAAGTTGTTAAAAAAAGTTGTTAATATAATATAATCCTTAACTTGAACTCATATGCCCCTTCAAAAAATCATGTTCTTTTTTCACTAAAGTTTGAAGAGTCTATTTCTATTTCAACCAATGTTTAATTGTCATAGCTTTTGTCTTTTAACGAGTGTCTAGTCATAAACACAAGAATAATACCAAAGAACTTTGATTCTTCATCAGTTCATGATATAAATTATGTAATATCTCATTGAAATTACATTTACCTATTTGTATGTTTTGAAGGAACAGATATATAATAGTTTTTTGTAGTTATAAAATTTAAAAGTGTTTTATTTGGGGCGATAAAATTTTGTTGATTTGCATCTCTATTTTTTTTTTAATTTTGTATTTAATTTTTGTCCTTTGTATATTTTTACATAATATGCCACAATATGATCGAAAACATATACGTTATTATAATAAAAGAAATCCAGTAACCAAAACAGATCTAAAAATATTTAAATAATTAATTAAAAAATAAAAAATAATGATAGAGACGAAATATAAATAAATATGTTTAGAAACCAATTTTAAAATTTGGTTAATACTTCAAAGACCAAAAGTAAAAAAGAAAATTATTAGGGACTGCATTAAATTAGTTATCAATAAGATAATTCATCCATAGAAATTAGGTTTTAAATGCATTTTTTTATTCAAGACAGTTTTAATTTAACTAGTTATTTCTGTTGCAGAATTTGTATTAAATTTCAAATATTCTAAAATCTATAATTTTATTCCCACTTGCCACAGGACTAGGAATTTCTTTGGAGATTGTATCATTATGAATTTATGAACTTTAGAAAGTGGTTCACTTCTATTTGTACTAGTTTCACCCATAAACCATTAATCTTACTTTACCTAACCAGTAATCATAAGTAAAATAAGGTTAAATACAGTTGTCCTATTTTTGTTGGTTTTTTTTAATTAAGTTTCCATTTTTTAAAAATGATCAATTTAGTCCTTGAATTTGAAAAATCAAATCAATCAAGGACATTCTATTAACTTCTCTAGACAACGTTAAATATGGATTTTGCTGGCAAGAGTAGTTGTCATACTGCAAACAGATGGCACATAATGTGTTTATGACGTGGATTTAAATGATTTGTTTATGCATAAAATTGGAAAAAGCACGTGATTTGAGTGGTTTCTTTAAAGGTAAAGGTAAAAGAATTGGGAAAATTGGGAAAAGGGTTTAGGGTGAGTAATTTTTCTTTAATTACTTTTAATTAAAGAGTAATTTTACTTATTAGGATGAGTAATTTTCTCTTTAATTACTTTTAATTATTCTAAAATCCCAATCAGATTTTGAACCCTAAATTAGTTTCATGATACTGACTATTCACGCAACTCAGGTTTGATTTCCCCCCAAATCTTTGAGTGCTTCTCTGACAAACAATAGGTTCTCTTCCTTTCTTTTGTTTTGATCTATTAATCAGAAGCTTCAAGCTTTTTCCTTTTCTCTTTATCATGGGTGTTGAATATAACAATGGACAAACTAACCTGGAGGATTATCCAAGGCGTGCTGACAGCGTGGCGATGATGTTGGGAAGGCGTGTTTTAGGCGAGGTTCGCTATTGCGCAGTGAACCATGGCTAGGAGGCTTTCGTTCCTCCTTTCGACCTAGTGCGAGTTCGTGTGGCAGAGAGAGTAGACGTTACCCCATTCTTTATCTTTTTCTTGGTTTTGCGTGGGATTTTGTAGGGAGGGGATACGAATTCCGGTTGGTAGGGCGTGTCCTCCCTTCTCGCGACAAGGTGAGTGTTGTAGTGGCAGGATTGATTTTCCGGTGATGATGCGGCAAGGGTTTTGATTTAGGATTACAGTTCTGAGTTACGATTTAAGGTTTCCTTTTGCCTCTGTTATTCATGACTGTGATTCTTGATGGTTATGAAATGAAACTTTTGGAGCTTAGGGTTTCTGAAATTGCGAAATGGGAATTCTGGTATGGGAAATCTTGTTTCTTGATTTAGTTGCGTTTTTTATTGGGGTTTGGGATTCTTTGTGGTGGTTTCCATCTTAAAAGTGGTCTGCAATGGCATTTGGACTCGTTTTAGACTTGATGGCATTGGCTCTGGGTTCCTTGATCTGGTGATGTCAAAGTTTGGTTTCTAATTAAAGTTTGCGACAAAAACATTAAAAATAAGAAACCACTGAAATCATGTGTTTCTTCAATTTTATGTATAAATAAATCATTTAAATCCACGTCATAAACACATCATGTGTCATCTGTCTACAGCATGACAGCTACTCTTGCCAGCAAAGTCCATATTTAACGCCGTCCAGGGAAGTTAACAGAATGTCCTTGATTGATTTGATTTTTTAAATTCAGGAACTAAATTGATCATTTTTAAAAAACGGAGACCTAATTGAAGAAAACCAACAAAAATAGGGACCACTGAATGTATTTAACCTTAAAATAATTAAATAAAAATGTTGTGCACAAGTGTCAAATTGAATCTGAATAATAATGAAAGTAACAAGAATGAAAATCACACCATCAGAGAGAAAAAAAATTAAAGAACAAATAAAAAAGTTTAATACCCCACGACGTAGAAAATTAATTTTGGATTGCAATCTCTTTCACTTGGAATTTCCAGCAATCAACATTCAACAAGTTCTGAAAGTACATAAATTTGATTTTGCGAATTAGCTTCATCAACATATTTGTAGGATTTTATTTAATGTTGATCTTCTCCACGTCAATCATCTTCTATATACGAAGAAAATGATATTGTGATATTGATGTGGTTCGTTTTTTAACATATTGTACACAGTTCTCACACTCACACTGTCACAAAATATGTTTGTCTTCTCTTAAGGAAATTACATATCACTCATCAAATCCTTCTATCAAATGAAATGATATATTAGTTCTAGAAATGAGGAGGTATAAATAGGGCTAATAAAACACTTTTACAAAATTTTGTAACAAGTAGTCTCTGAAACACTAGTGTGGAGTTGTTTGATGGTTTTGTAAATGTGTCCATAATACTTCTCGAAATATATAGTTAGCCAATAAAAAAAAATGTATGATAGAAGTTTAATAATAATAACACATTTTTGTATTGATTCACCTCTAATTGGATTATATATAATTCTCTAGGATCAATGGCAAAAGGATTCTTAATGTGATCTCAAACAAGAAAGAAAAAGAAAAACATAAGTCATTAAGTAACAGTTGCTACAAGAACTCAAGAGAAGATAATAAAAAATAAGAGGTTGTCAAGAACTTGAAAGAGATTAAGACATATAAGGGAAATGTATAAAAAACTTTGAAGAAGACATTAGAAATATAAATAATTCTTATAATCTCATTGTAAACAAAAATATAGATAAAATAGTATATGTTTTCAGAGTAGAAATAAAAGATAAGAAGCTTGTGATAAGGATAATATACAAAAGCAAATGGTTTTTAGGATACAACCAAAGTCTCATGTTGGATGAAACAAAAGATGAACACGAGTTTATATAAGATATCTCTATTGGTGAGAGGTCTTTTGGAATGATACCAAAAAGTAAATCTGTGGAGGTTTGGCTCAAAACAAAAAATATCTTACCATTGTGAAGACTTATGTTTGGGTTGACCCTTCCTACAACTAGTACAAAAGTCTATGGTTCAAGTCTGGTGATCGGGCTTAGAGGAGTACGCCACTCCCTCCATGGTAAGGTGAAGCCCTGACAATTCACAATATTCTCCATGGTAAGGTGGAGAATATGGCAGCAACGAATTCAAGAATTTTTGTTCAGATAACGGAATCAAAATGATCAAGACTATTCAAAGAACACCAAAACAAAATGGTGTGGCAGAAAGAATGAACAAAACCTTGAATGAGAGAGTAAGATGTATGAGAATTTAGTCAAGACTACCCAAGGTATTTTGGGCAAATGCTATAAACACAACAATTTATCTCATAATAAATAGAGGACCATCACTTCCTTTAGATTATAAGTTACCTGAAGAGATGTGGTATGAAAATGAGGTAAGTCTTTCATACTTGAAAGTCGTTAGTTGTGCTTCATATATTTTATTAAACTCTAATAGCATAGATAAACTGGACCCTAAGGCAAAACAATGTTATTTCATTAGTTATGGATATGACATGTAAGAATACAAGTTTTGGAATGACCAAAACAAGAAAATTATGAGAAGTAGAAATGTTACTTTTAAAAAAAAATGATATTTCAACCTAAAGTACTCTTGAGCTATACACTTGGACCTTCTTGGACCAAGAGGAACTAAGTCTCTAAGTGGTAAATGATGTGTTCTTATAATGGTCAAATGATTATACCACATAAGTTATTTTTTGAACCACAGGGATGAATCTTTAAAAGTCTTTTGTGAATTTATGAGAATTATTCAAAATGAAAAGGTTTTTTACCAATTTTCGTTGTTAGAAGTTACCATATGAGTGTATTTGAAAATGAAAACTTTTGAGACCTTTATGAAAACTATGGTATCAACCATAATTATTCTACTTTTAGGATACCACAACAAAATAGTAATATTGAAAGGAATATTCACGTTTTACAAGAAATGACTTAACTGATGTTAAATGTTAACTTCATCCCTACATTCTTTTTATGCAGAAGCAGTTAACATAACCTATTATTTACAAAATCAAATTTACATCAAACTTTTATTAAAAGAGACTCCCTATGAATTGTGAGAAAACAAAAGGCCATCATTTTTATGCTTTTGGAATTTAATGTTTCATATTAAACACTAAGAACTATTTGATTCCAGAAATGATGAAGGAGTCTAATTGGGTTATTCTAGTGTATAACTCTAAAACGTCAGTTGAAGATGCAATCCATCCATGTGAGGCTTAATGACTATAAGGTTGATAAAAAATAGTTAAAGCAAGATGGTTCTCTTGGTTTTGACATGTAGAGGTCAGTCCAATAAAAATGAAGGAGATCCAAATGAAAGAGTGACTACAAGATCCAAATTCAAAGATAAACAAATACATGTCAATAAAGCTTTTGGAAGACGAAATTTCAGTGAAAGTCATTCATGAAAAGTTATATTAGTTTAAAAAAAATAAAATTTAGTAGCCTTCCTATAAAAAAACTATGATTGGTAACAAGTGAGTATTCATATCATTATGATTTATTATTCAAGAAAACATTTTTACTTGAAAATGTTTTTTTTTCTAAAAATGTACACTACTTTATTTCACAAAAATTACTATAATGATTTCATTATAGGAAAATGTATCTGGATTAAATAATTTTCTATTCTACTAATGATTTGTTATGTAAGAAATCCCCTGTTACGATGCAAAGTGAAATGTTATAATGTTGAAATATTATAGCTTGACAAGTTGGTTCTCAATTTAGTAATAAATTAGTTATTAAAATAGACAAAATATTGTCAAACATAAATTATTAGACTTTTTTATTTAATAACTAATTCATGTTATTTACTTTTTTAAGGCATAATATCTGGTCCTAATTTTTGTCAGCTTTGTTTGAAATGATCCTAATTTTTTTAAAATGTTCAATATAGTGCTAAAGATCGTAATTTCTGTTTAATTTAGTCTTTTTTTACAAACACCATTTAAATGGTTAACGACCAAATGTCTAGTTGTGCAATCAGTGAATGACATGCCATATAATTGTTGACCTGCCTTGACTGAAACATGACGCACCCAATAAGGGAATGCCACGTGGTAACCCATTTCCCACCCAAAAAATTAAGGTTTCTGAATGCAAGGGGGAAAGGCTTCCTTATGCCTACGCCACTAGAGGAAAACTGAATCTGAATGGTGGGTCTATCGGAGTTTTGTAGAAACGAGAGTGAACTCCTTTCTCACGGCACGGTGAGGGTTGCAACGGTGGCACCTTCGCGAAGGTTCAATCTCCGATGTCGTTGCGATGCGAGAAGCCCACCGTTGTTAGGCGGTTTCGTGACAATAGGATTCACAATTGAGGGTTTCAATTTAGGGGGATTTTGTTGTGTTATCTGGTTTTTGTAAATTGGAATATATGGTTTTCGTTTCAAAATTAGTTTGGGGAATACTTGGTTCTTCTATGTTTTGCGAGTGGTTAGGGATTTTGTTCTTCCCTACAGATCTAGGTTTTGCGAAGTGGGGGATGAGGGTTCAGATTGGGAATGTTAGGGTTTCTGAACTTGGAATTTTCTTTTGGAGTATGTATTTGATTTGTTCTTTAGAAGGATGTTGGTTCTGGTGATCACGATTAAGGGTGGTCCTTTCTTCGTTTTGGGTTTTTTCGTTTTGGCTTCATTTGATTCGTGATAATGGGTTTCGTGGTGGTTATTGTTGGATGCACGGGTGGCGCCAATGAAGGTGTTGGTGGGTGGCCATGGGCGGTTGCTAGACGGAGAAGATGAATCGTGGTGGTGGCGCTCTATGGTGGACCGGTTAAAGTGTTCAAATGAGCAGTTAAATGATATGTCATTCACTGATTGTAGGACATTTAACCATTAACGAGTTAACCGATGTTTACAAAAATGACTAAATTGAACACAAAATACAATCTTTAGAACCATATTGAACATTTTAAAAAAATTAAGATCATTTCGAATTTAGACCAACAATAGTATTAAGTCTTCTTTTAATTACTAAATTGTTACTTTAACCTTTTAAAATTAAGGAATTCATTTTTTAATAAAGAAAGAATTTAAATTGAACCAACTACACTCATAAATCGGTAACTTAATAAAAACTTAATTAAATCAAATAAGTAATGGTAATTACAAGTGGACGTTAAAGTGTACATGTTACATTATCTTCTACATTTCACCATAACAGCAAGCAACAGCTGTACCATTCTGAGAAGGTTTAGTTTCCAGTTTAAGTCGGCATCACCTTAACACGAACACCCTCAGCAATTCTCGTAACTTCCCC
The DNA here is from genome assembly GCF_000741045.1 of Vigna radiata var. radiata. Lineage (NCBI taxonomy): Eukaryota > Viridiplantae > Streptophyta > Magnoliopsida > Fabales > Fabaceae > Vigna > Vigna radiata. The sequence goes on from NC_028360.1 coordinate 4,626,626, forward strand.
TTTTCTCTCTTTGAATTTCCCATGTTTGGGTTTAATGTTTTCATCAAGACGTTGTCTTCTTTTTCGTTTTTCATGTTTTTTTTAGCTTTTTTTTTAAGCTCGTGTGTTTTTCGTTGCTTCTACTCTCTCTATTTTAAATTTATGCCACCAATCGCTTTTATAATTCAAACTTTTCGTGGCTAAGTCATGTCTCTCTTTTTTATTAATTTCATTTTTGAATCCTAGCCTCCACACTAACTAGTTAAAATCTTAGCTACAATTATGGGACACATGATGGGTGGTTTAGCATTCCAAGAAAGGTGGCATCTTTGGTGTGCTTTGTTTTCCTGGCCTATGTTTCACCTTTATATTGGGGGTTAATCTGATGGACATGGTGTTTCATCTTGTTGAAATATTAAGTTCATAAACTTGGCAACTGCTTGTTGAAATGTGTAAACTATTACAATCTCAGACTTAGAGAAGTTCAAATTTAGGTAGTATTATGAGATACATTCGTAGACAAAATGGATGGTTTAGCATTGCAAGAGAAGTGGAACGCTTTAGAGTGTTTTGACTGGTTGGCCTATGTTTCACCATTATATTGTGGTTTAATCTAATGATCGTTGTCTTTTGTCTCAATGAAATACCAAGTTAACATGCACGACAAATGCTTGTTTAAATGTCTAAACGGTTACAGTATCAGACCCTATTCTTTCTGTTTTTGTCAACACTTTTAACCGTGCTTCACTACCGTATCTCAAAGCTTCGTGCTGTTGTTCTTGTCTTTTAGGGATACTTCATCATGTACGATATTGATACATGCTTTGGTTGTGTTTTGTGTGAAATCCCAACAGTTTTCAGTTTTGCATTCTGTGATCTAGTGATATTATTGCGCAGTCTATTTCCAGTCGCAATCACAGCCCTCATGCACTGAGTCACACCTTATATGAAGCTTAACTGGCTGAGTGTTTACAGAAAAGAGTAAACAATTACACTGCTTCAAAACAATCTTTTGCAGTAGCAATTATGTGTGTATTTCCTATGTACATACAAGGGGAAAAATGCACTATTAGACTATTAGATTTTTAGGTTTAACTGAAACTTAATATCCATAATTAATAGCTGATGCCAAGTGAATCCCTGGGACAAGTTCTGTTCAATTGAGTTTTTTGTCTATTTGTTGTTCTATGTGGGAAAGGCGCGTTCTAGGTGGAGGCTGGCCTCAGTTTTGTTTTGAAAATGCTGTGATCACTTTATGTTCTTCAGTGCTTTGTTTCTCATCTAGAATGTGAAAAACTCAGATGTGAGAATTAAATTGTTGCTATACTAAATCTACATATTTGGTTATAATTGTTGTTTTCTGGAACATAATCCACAGCTTATCGATGCCTTGATATTCTGATTTAAATGCTAGGGAATAAAGTAGCAATGGCTTCCTGTTATTTCAATCCTATCTCTACTAGCCCTCATCTTGTTTCAGCAAACTTATCAAGAAAGTTCAAGATTCCAAAGCTTCTTCACAGAGTAACTTTCTTAGACTGATGTTTTGTTGTTTCTTTGTCTTACTGATCAGTTCCCCTTTTAAATTATGATAGTTTCTCAAGGTATCTTTCCTGGGGATATAATTAAACATGAACGTGCATTGCACTTAAGATTATTTCTGTGTCAACTTTTTGGTGTCATGTTTGTCTTTTGATTACTTTTGATAAATGAAGTTACATACAAACAATGAAATTAATTTAATATTTGTGGAAGGCGTGATAAATCAATGAATTGAGGGAGCCTAATGTTTTACATGAAAAGGGTATGAGTTATTATTCTATTTCATACAAATTGAAACCGATAAGGCTACAAAATTAAGGCCTAGATTTGCAATGTTTCCGTTGCTTTTATGTGGGTTTTCAGTATTGAAATTCATAATATTTTTTTAAAGAAAAAAAAATATGAATGTTAATCCTACAGAAAAAGTAAATGAGTAAATGACTAATAGGCATAATATCGGAAACAGTGAGGCTTTGAAATTTTGATTGTCTGTAGAATGTGTTTGGTCAGTTTCTATATGTTTTTTAGTATAAAAGGTTTATGACTGCATGGTGTAACTATTGGGATATCATCATTCCTTAACATAGAAAAGTATGAAGAATCATTGAAGGTTTACTTCTAAAGTATTTGGGCAAGCTAAATGAGTTTCATTATCAGCCATGGTCTGCTTCTCTAATAGATTAAAATTGATTTTATATCATTCCTGAATCCTGATTCCTGAGAGGAGATCTATTCGCTAAGGCAACTTCCTTTTCTTATTTGTGCTGACATGTTTTCATCATTACATTTTAAGCAGAAAAAGAGGTTTGATGGCTCACCCAGATCCTCAAAAATCACTTCATTTTACGGCTTGAAGACCCCTCCGTATGAACTTGTAAGTGATTCACTTAGTTGTCTGAATCCATGTCTTAGTTTGGAAATAAGTGTACTGTTTTGTCCTATATGCTTGGATTAGTTGAGTCATCTATTTCAGCATCAAGCTTATCAGAGAAATAATTGCATCTGTAGGTTAAATTGTTATATTCACTTGTGCTCAATCTAGGTGCTAGTTAGTTATAATTACCATTGACCTTCAACCATTGGAATGATCAAGAAAAAGAAAAACTAGGAAAGGGATGACATTACTTTGAACTTTTTGTTTATGGAGAAACATAAATTATCCAACCTTCAGTGAACTTTAAAATTTAAATTACGATTTTGAAATAAATTGTGACAACTTATTTCTCTTAGCTCATTTCTTTTTATTATAACCATCTTGTTTATTGGGACAAAGAGGTATGTCTTATTGGATCTTATATTCTAGAGTAGCTTGTATGATCTTGTTATGATTATAGAAATAAGTAGTGGATCCTATATAATCGAGAATATCTAGATTTTATATCTATTATTAGAAATGTTTTTATTTATTTTATATATTCATTGTTAGAGGATCTCAAATTTCTTGTATTAATTATATCGATTCCTTTTTTCTCAATGCAAAAAAAAAAGAAAAAGGATCAATGTCTAAAGAACACATTTCTCAATGTCTCTCACTTTTAGGAGTTTTTTTCCAGATTTCAGTAATGGTTGGAGCAGAGCTTCTTACAGAAATGGAAAATAGGAAATGTAGACCATGCAACACCTTTGTCCTGAGGAAGGCCTGTTTGTATAGTTAGCCTGGCCAAACAGCTTACTTCCCCCTCATCAGTTACCTTCCCCTATAATGTACCCCTCCGTCTCCTCTTTCTGCTTGATTTTCATATCCTCCCCTCCAATCTCCTTCTAGCTTTCCTTTTTGTTATGCCCCTCTTCTCTCTCTTCTACTCCCCTCAGCTGCTGTCACATGTTTCTTTCATTTTGAAGACAAACTAGCATTGTTTCTGGGGTACATTTTCCCGTTCTCCTATTCCTTCAGCCCCTCCTCCCTTTCCTTCTATGTTCTTGCATAATGGGCCCATCACTGCCACTAGTGTAAATGAATTAGTGCTTTGTCTTTAGTATTGTTAGAGATATTATATTTAGTTTATATTTATCTCTTATCTTTAGTTAGTTTGTTTATATTTCTTATTTGTATTGTGGGCTTAGCCCATANTTCTTCTATTATAAATAGAGAACCCTATGTGTGGATTTAACACAAGGGAGATTTCCCCTCATCTCTTTCACTATTTCATATGGTATCAGAGCCTGATTCTCTGATTCTTTAGTCATTGTCTTCGCTGTCTGCTGGCGGCCGGCCGCCATGGCCGCCGGCAGCCCTTACTAAAAGTCTTTCAACCTATGTTATTCTGCTGCGACCAAGAAAGGCCATTGCATCTGCAGTGCATCACCGCTACTCGCCGTCGGTCATTATCCTTCGCCGGAACTTCGCCGGACCTTCACCTGACCTTTCGCCGGACCTTTCGTCGGACCCTCGCCGGACCTTTGCCGGAATCTCGCCGGAATCTCGCCGGAACCTCGCCGAAATCTCATCGGAATCTCGCCGGAGTTCCAGAATCAACTGACGACCGCTCCATCCGAATCGCCTCTTGTGGTCGTTGAGGCAATCGGAGCATGTTGAATTTTTAGGGTTTCTTTCTCTCTCCTGTTTATCCATGGCTTCTTCCGTTGCTGTCTCTTCTGACCTCTCTTTTCATCGTTGCGTTTGACCCGTCCATATATGCTTTTTTCATGGAAAAGATGGTTTGTTGTTAGTTTATTTATAGCCGTGGTAGCTCTCCAACAATTATCTCTTTATCCAATGGTGGCATTCTTCAAGGGCGATTTGCAAGAAGAGATTTACATGGAGCAACCTCACATATTTGTTGCTTAGGGGGAGTCATCTGGATTGGTATGTCGTCTTCGCAAATCCCTATATGGCCTAAAACAGTCTCCTCGGGCCTGGTTTGGTAAATTCAGTGGTGTTGTTCAACAATTTGGTATGACTCGCAGTGAAGCGGATCATTCAGTGTTCTATCACCACTCAAGTGCTGGATATATCTACTTAATAGTGTATGTCGATGATATTGTTCTCACAGGAAGCGACTACCTTGACATCTCTCAGATGAAACAACACATTTGTCACCATTTTCAAACCAAAGATCTTGGCAAACTCCGGTACTTTTTGGGTATTGAAGTAGCACAATCCAATGATGGTATTGTCATATCTCAGAGGAAGTATGCGTTAGACATCTTGGAGGAAACAGGGTTAATGAACTGTAAGTCTGTTGAGACACCTACGGATCCTAACATCAAGCTCCTACCAAATCAGGGGGAGCCTTTCTCAGATCCTGAACGTTACAGAAGATTAGTTGGTAAATTAAACTATCTTACTGTTACACGTCCTGACATTTCCTTCGCAGTTAGTGTGGTGAGTCAATTCCTTAACTCCCCATGTGAAGACCATTGGGATGCAGTTGTTCGCATAATGAAGTATATTAAAAGATCACCTGGAAAAGGTTTGCTATATGGTCCTAACAACGATACAAAAATCGTTTGTTATTCAGATGCTGATTGGGCTGGTTCCCCTTCTGATAGGAGGTCTACTTCTGGATATTGTGTCTCTATTGGTGGCAACCTGATATCTTGGAAAAGTAAGAAGCAAAGTGTTGTGGCTAGGTCCAGCGCAGAAGCAGAATATAGAGCTATGACATCAGCTACTTGTGAGCTTGTATGGCTTAAACAATTACTTAGTGAATTGAAATTTGGAGATATCACTCACATGACACTTATATGTGATAATCAAGCTGCTCTTGATATTAGTGCTAACCCTGTCTTCCATGACAGAACCAAGCACATTGAAGTTGATTGCCATTTTATTAGAGAAAAAACCATATCTGGAGATATCAAGACTGAGTTCGTTAACTCAAGCAACCAGTTAGCAGACATATTCACTAAGTCCTTGCGAGGACCTAGAATTGATTATCTTTGTAATAAGCTTGGAACATATGATTTGTATGCTCCAGCTTGAGGGGGAGTGTTAGAGATATTATATTTAGTTTATATTTATCTCTTATCTTTAGTTAGTTTGTTTATATTTCTTATTTGTATTGTGGGCTTAGCCCATATTTCTTCTATTATAAATAGAGAACCCTATGTGTGGATTTAACACAAGGGAGATTTCCCCTCATCTCTTTCACTATTTCATAAGTATCATGTCATTACCCACCAATGTCAATAAAATCTTACTCTCTTTTCCGTCTTCCCTGCTTAGGATCTATAATTTGACCCAAATTAATTTTTTGAGTTATCTATTGTGGATCAAATCGAAAAAAGGTACTGGTTTATTTGCTTAATGTGAAATACAACCTTTTTATAGAGGAAAGAGTTTAGGGAAATAAGAAAGTTTCCATTCACCAAATAAACAACAGTTCTAAATAGCCAATACGACATTGTTATTGAGAATGCTAGTACTATTTTGTGGCCCTTATAAATTGGATGCTCAACATTAAGCACAACAACCAATGTATTCCTGTCAATGATGTATTTGACACAGATACGCTTGTATATGTTTTAAATACACATTTGTAGGGTATCAGTACTTAAGAGGGCTTAATATAAGCCGAAAGAGTGCTTGTAAATTAGAATTGTTGCTTTTTCGTACAAATAATATTACTCCTAAATTACAATTTATTGTCATCCTTCGAGTTAAATCTTGTTGTTTCTAGAGGAGGCATTCACCAAACTCCCACATAGAGTAATGTGAAATCGGGGAAAATAAGAAACTATTATGAAAATAAATATTTGATTTTAGTGTTTTCTCCCCCAACTTAATAAATCTCTTGGATATATAGGGGTTTGGGTGATTGTTGATGGTTACCAAGATGAATGGTTTAAGGTTGTTTGGCTTGTAGAATGGCTATATCCTTGTGGTCCTTCTTGGTGGGTTTATTCTTGAACGAGAATTTGGTTTTGAGGATGAGTTGGTTGGTGAGATTTTGGAGGGATTGTTGTAAGAATACGGTTTTTGGGGGGGTTCGAATGTTGTAAGAAGGGTAGGAAGTAGGAGTTTTGGGCAACCAGTTTTTCCAAATCGGAAATTTATTCAAAGATATTTTGGAAATGGACTTTGGGGTCGGGTGGGTAAGAGGAAAGGGATTGGGATTGTTGGAGTTGGAACTCTATTGAGGTCTTAAGATGGGAGAAGTGTGAGAGGATGGAGGAGGTGGATTCTGTTGAAGATTCAGAGTTTGTTGTATGGCTTTGGGGGAGCTTCGAAAGCCTTTCCACCATTGCTAAGTGTTTCTTCTGTTTCTTTGTTTCGTCTTTCATGGAGGGTGAGTGTTCTTGTTTCTTGGATTCCTCAAACTCAATTTATAACATATTCTTGGAATTACATGTTTCTTATGCTTTGTTGCTTGATTTCATTGTGTTTTAAAAATTTGTTTCCTTTTGTTCCGATCCCAAGTTCATCGAGTTACATCGTTAGGGTCAATTACCATACATATGAGGTATTGTCCGCTTTGAAGCGTAGAACTTTGTCACGGTTTTGTCCTTAAGAAGCGTTTCGAAGGGTGGAAGGAGTATTTAAACTGCCTTAGACCTCAACTCTTAAGGGATGTGCGACTATTGGGTGTGGTAGGAACATAAGCCCTTAGTCGAGGTCTAAGGGAAATGACTTGTCATCCCCAGTGGAGGGCATAAGGAAACTGATGGTTCGTTAGGGTCAATCACAATACATCTGAGGTTTTGTCCACTTTAAAGTGTGGAACTCTATTATGGTTTTGTCCTTAAAAGGCGTCTCAGAGGGTGTAAGGAATATTTAAACTGCCTTAGGTCTCGACTCCTAAGCAATGTGAGACTATTAGACATGGTAGGAACATCTCTAAAAAAATAAAGGAAACAACACGTGTCAAACATGTGTGCCACACAATATCTATGAAACACCGTTTGTCACGTATAATTAACTTTAACATCCTTGAAAAATGGGAATTAAAACCAATACTTTTGAAAGTACATAGACCAAAATGTATCAAAGTTTCGACTAGAGACAATTTCCAATTTTACTTGATAGTTCAGGACCAAAAACATATTTGTCTCTATTTTTATTTAGTATTCATGGATATAGGCTTTGAGGTGCCAAACCATATCAAATTTATTGTGTACTTTTATTTGAACTATATGCTCTTATTTGTAGGTTTTCCGTTATAAGAGATTATTTTCCTATTTTGTGATTTTCAACAAACCTTAATCCTATAAAAGGCTTATTTATTACCCTTGAAAAATAAGACAGCACGTACCAAGGATCCCACACCCCAACCCCTTTTTCTTAAAATAGCCTCATATATAACATTCCACTAGTATATATAAATGTCATCATTTTTATTTTTATATATTTCCAAACATTAAGCATATATAAAATATATAATTTGTTATTTTTCCGTGAGTTCGTTTTTAGGAATTGATACTTGAGTACCACTTATTAAAGAACAAGTGTTGTTATAACAAATGTTGATCGAAGCAATTCTCACCCTCACCACTAGTTCAAACTATAAGTTGTATATACATTTGAGTTTCATAAGTTTAACTTGGTTATATTTAATAATGAAATTCAATTTTAATATGATTTCTTAAAAGAAAGTACTATAACATTTATTTTATTTTGTGGGTTGTATATATGCATATGTACCTACTTTAAATGTATCTGACAAATCCTATATTTTTCAAGATGAGAGAAATTGCTATGTTAGACATGTGTTGTATCTGATACTCATATCTGATACTCATATCACATGTGTTGTGTCAACATTGATAATTCTGACTTTATTTTGCTGCTTCAATATTTCTTAGGATGCCTTAGAGCCGCATATGAGTAAGAAGACAATTAACAAGCATTGGGGTGAATATCATCGGAGTCTTTTGGAAGGGTTGAACAAACAGCTAGAGAAGGATGATATACTATATGGTTACACCATGGATGAACTAGTCAAAGTGACATACAACAGTGGAAATCCTTTCCCTGAATTCAACAATGCGGCTGAGGTGCTTGTTAGAATGATTGCTCATAGGCTTTGAACAATAAATCAATTCTGAAATTGCATGCTTTTTCGTAAAACTATTGAAAATGCTCCGTTCTATATTATATAGGAAAATTAGGATATACACAATGTTCACAATATTAAACATCCTCCAAGATTTGCAAATTTACACTCACCTCTCATCTTTCTTCAGAAATTACACTTACTCCCTTTTATCCTTTGTATATGAATGGTATATATGACTGGAAAAGAAAAATTGAAGAGGGAAGTTGAGATTAATTTTGTTAAATCTCAATTAAGTGTAATGTAGTCTGGGTTGTTTTTATTCAAAGAAGTACACAAAAAGTTTCTCTTATATATGAATTATATCTACGAAGAGCATAGGTATAATAATCGATTACATACATGTATTCAATGGGAGAGTGAACAATCTTCATGATATGTAAACCAAGGGAAAATTTTATTATAGCACTTTAAAAACTGAAATTTCATCTTTTAGCTTGAAAATTGTAAGGGCTGAAATTAAAGGAACTATGTTAATTGGGTACCTGCCCTAAAAGTCATTGATGTTTTCTTAGTATAAATTGTCATGTTCAGTACCTATCCTATCGCAATAAGCAAGTTACTTGTCAACATATTGACCCCAATCTTAAGTTCAAACCATCCCTGGAACCACAGATATCCTAGTATGTCAAAAATGAATTTTTCACGCATTTGTTGAGAATGTGAATTTTGGAGTTCTCTCCACTTTTCTACTTACATATCTATTTTTCTTTTATCTATTAAAACTTTAGGGTTCTAAAAGTTGTCTACAAAGTGTAAAAATAATATGTTAGGCAATGCCGTTAGTACTCAGTCCTCATTCACAACAGATGCATCAGTTATCTATTTGTTAATTATACTTTTAGTTAGTTTTGTAAGATAGTTTCATTAAAGCATGTTGCCCGTAAATAAGAAGAGAGGTGAAGAGGGAGGGATATCTTATCATTTGCAAGAGAATATGCCTTGGGTCTTGGGAGGTGCAGTCCCATGAAGAAGTACTGAGTGTGTGTGAATGTTCTATTCTGTAAAATAGGAAGTTTGTCCCTATATGTCTCTCTGCAATAGAGATATCAAGTTTGTATCACCATAAAAGTACTGATATAACAATCTGAGTTTGAAACCAAACAAATGTAACTGGGAATGAAACAAATTAATAATCTTTGTTCCGTTGGTTCCTGTATCATTTCCATTTGTATTTGTCTTTATGAAATAATTTTTCCTTCTCTAGATTTTAGTTTTTATTTCTTCAAATATTTATCTCAATTTTACTTGGTTGTTTGAATTTTCTATAGTTGACATGATATTGAGAGTAGTCTGTCCTATCTTGTAATGAAGCTAATCTTGTCTAGTCATCTGTAGTATTGATTAAATTACAATTGTGGTTTGTAGGTGCTTTTATATTTAAATGCTGTCTGTAATTAACTCTGCCCCTTCCACAGGTTTGGAACCATGATTTCTTTTGGGAATCCATGCAACCAGGAGGGGGTGATATGCCCAAACTAGGTCTCCTTCAACAGATTGAAAAGGATTTTGGATCATTTATGAATTTTAGAGAGAAGTTTGTAGAAGCTTCCCTCACATTATTTGGCTCTGGTTGGGTTTGGCTAGTTTGTAAGTTCATTCCATATTGACCTCCCTATCTGCGGTCTCCCAATCCTTATAAAATAATGTTTTAGCTTTTCAAATTGCATATTATCTTCTTAATATGCCAAAAATCCTTGGATTTTCCTTGTAATAAGAGCCTCTATTATGTTTTATCTCGAGTGGTTGTTAATTTCTAATTGAGAATATTTAATGTTCTCTTATTAAGGAGTAACTAGTCTTTTCTCACTAGCTGGTTTAGTTCAAGAACAATTGCAATGTAAGATTTGTTAGGTAGAGTAGAACTGTTCTGATATATATTATTTTATATGTAACCTTATTGTTTGATATATTGCTCTAACAATGCTGGTGATTGATGCTAATATTCATCGGTTGTTTTAGTAAAGAGAGAAGAAAAAAGACTCGAGATAGTCAAAACTCCAAATGCCATTTGCCCAATTGTGTGGAATGACTTAGTAAGTTAATTTCCATTTTCCTCCATAAAATTTATTTCATTTAATATTGTAATTGAATATAATCTTTTCTCATGCAGCCACTTATCAATTTGGATTTGTGGGAGGTACTCTCTCTCTCTCTCTCTCTCTCTCTCTCTCTCTCTCTCTCTCTCTCCCCCCTCATGCAAATTACTTAATGAAAACCTTTATATAGTCATCACTAACTGACTTTTTTGTCGTTGCTGCAGCATGCATACTATTTGGATTACAGGGTATGTTAAGTATCATAAATCATTGGACATTTTCCATAAGGGTATTAACTTAACATTCATTTTGACTTTTGAACAGAATGATAGAGCAAAGTATGTGGATGTATTTTTGAACCACCTTGTATCTTGGGAAGCTGCAGCAGCCCGATTGACTTTTGCAGAGGCTTTTGTAAACTTGGGAGAACCAAAAATTCCTATTGCATGAAAATACTGAAATGCCTGAAATGCTTAATGATTATAGTAGTAGTAGCTACGGCCATATGGCAACCTAGGTGGAGTTGGTGAAGGAATGAGTTTGCTTCAGTCATCATTTACAAATTTTATAGTGCCCCATGTGCTCTCTCTGGTTGTCAAATTTTGCAGTGTTTAGGATTCAGGACAACTTGACATTGGGGGAGATCTAGTGAATAGCAGGCAAGTATTTCAATGTATAACAGTAAAGAAAAACAACCATGATCTTGGACTGATTATAGTCTTATTGTATGAAACTATGAATGCCATAATCAATGTGGAAAGAGACTATTAAATTTTGAAACAAAGCACCACAATATGCAGTAATATTACTTGATATGGTAATTGACTCTTGCATCCCACAATACTAGAAAAAAGCTCACACCATTCATCATTGCACCACACCACCCTGCCGCTGCTTTCACCGTCCGCCACCACACTGCTCTTCGAAGAAGCCTTTTCCAGAACGTATTTAATGGGTTTCAGAATTCTCCTTTCAGAACACATTTCATGTATGGATATTCTGGACGGCATTATTTTAATTTTTGGAATTTTTTTTAAATCCTATTCCAGAACACATTGTACACATTCCGAAAATTATTTTCCAAAAATCACATTCTGAAAATTTCTTCAAAAATTCTGTTTTGAAAATTTTGTTCCAGAATATTATTTTGAAAAGCTTATTCGGAAAATTCTCTGAATTATATAATTCAGAAGTTACTTTTCAAAAGATAAAATGATCGTTTTGAAAGTTTGAAGGGGTGCACGAAGAAATTGTGGGAGTACAAGGACTATGATAAAAATAAAACTCAAAGCCCTTTTAGATATGTTCTGTGAAACATGTGAAATCACACTCACACAAGTCAGAAAGAATATATCAAATTAAATTTTTCTGGAATACTCTAATATTTATTGGATTGAACATTCAAAATAATGTGTTACAAAATATACAATCTGAAATGTTTCATCAAATTCAAAAGTATATTCTAAATTATTAAATAAAAAATGCATATATAAATGTGTTGGAATGTTTAATTCGGTGTTACAGGGGAATTAGAAAAGAGAATAGGAGACAAGAAAGAAAGGATGTGAAATTAAGGTTTTAGAGTTTCTAATAAATTTTTAATGAAGGGTAAAAAAGGAATATAAAATTTATGGATGGTTTATGGAAGATTTGTATAAATAAAATGACCTTTTATTTTAATTATTTTATTTTATAATATTATATAATAAATGGTGTGGTGTTATTACCATGATGATGTGAGAAAGTGGGAATAAGGTGTTGAAAAATCAAAGGAAAAGAAGGAGCATGGTGTGTACGTAAATTGTGTGTACGTAAATTGTGGTGGAGTTTGTGAAGAGAGAAAGTAAAATAAAGTAGCATGGGTGAATAGGTATAGGACCGTGAGTTAAATGAAGGAGAGAAAAGAGAAAATGGGTGGTGTTAGAAGGGGTAGTGTTACTTAAAAAGAGATGGTGCATGGCAGAGAGATTAGTAATCTTAACTTAGAAAAGTGAGTAAAAGTAATAGAATGAGAGTGGGTCCACGGGTTTTGAGAAAAGAGGTAGGAAAAAGAGAGAGAGAGAGAGAGGAAATAGTAGTTACTCAAAAACCAAAGAAAAAAGAGAGAGAAATAGAGTTTTGGATGAGAAATGAATGTGTTTTGTGGGTTTTACTTGGTGAGAGAAATATGGGTTTTGTTTTAATTCTAAAAGGATTAATGAACCCACTTGTGTTAGTAAAATATAAAAAGAAATGCTATTTAAGATAAAAGGATATAAATTAAAAAGGGTGGGTTGTTATGTGTTGTGAATTTGGTGTAAATGGAGTACATTATAAATATTTGTTTAGTGGAGAAGTTATGAAATTAATAATCTAAGGGGATGCGTTACTAGAAAAATATTAAATTATTTAATTGTGAAAATTTATTTCTTTAATTATTTATAAATTTTAATTAATTGTTGGGCAATGAATTTGGTTAACTTATATATGTTATTGTGAAATATGTATGATTGTGATGATGTGGTTGTGGGAGTAAGCACTTTGTTATTTTCTTGGAATTTTGTCGAACGGATAATGTTCGAATTGCGATATGATAGTGTGTTGGGTCTCTACAGAGACAGAGATTCGAGTGTCACCCTACCTCGTGCACAAGGACTTGAGAGAGTTGAATGTCTCGCCCAATGACTTCGACTCGTGTTGAGTAAAGTTCATCGGTGCACGTAGGTGTTTCTACTCATTAGTCCTTGAGGAGTCGGGGAGATTGGTCTGAAGTTTTGATGAAGACGTCGTGAATCGCCCTGTTTTGCGAAACAGGTTTAGTAGGACAAAATTCAAGGAAACAACATAAACTTGTATGTATGATCCTTGTTATGAGTTTAAAACCGAGATGTGTTGTAATGTATATAACTATGATGGTTTGAGTAGTGTATTGAGATGTAAAGTGATGTCAGCGTTATGAGTTGTGTATTTAGATGTAATGTGATGTCGGAGTTATGAGTTGAGTATTAAATATAATGTGATATAACAACTGGTATGGTTTGTGATTTAATGATATTACACTGAATAGTATGTTATGTTATGTTCTTAATTACTCACCCTTTCCTTTTGTGGTTGTGGTTCCACCTGCAATGATGAGATATGGGAATTATCTACGGGGAATTTATCATGTTTTAAAGTTATTTTATGTTTTTGAATAATGTATTAGATATTTGTGAGGATTGAACTTTAGGTTGTAAGACATTTGAACTTTTGAGGTTTTGTTTTTGCGATGTTGTTTAAATGAGAAAAAAAAATGGCGTAAGTTTTCGATTTTATTAATTAACAAGTGGCACTCTGTTAGGGATGTTACGTTATAGGAAGAAAAAAAGGAGTGTAGGAAGAAAAGTCTTCATTAACATACAATATATACTTGCATAAGTCCACAATCATTTAAGTTTACATTTCGCCTAAATTTATATTTGGGAAGGGAAAATTCTCATATTAAGTTTTTAATGACTTTTTCATCAACTTCCAAATAATAGACATGAAGACAAATGTGAAGGAAAGCGAGTTTGACGAGTGAAGATTGAAAGTTTTAGTAGAAAAGAAGTTAATCAAACTCATTTGTACATTTTAAACAACACAAAGGATGACATTCCTTACATTTCACAACAAATTGATGAAATTAAGTCTGCACATCCACGTATGAGTGAAAAGTAGAAACTTTATGAACATAACAAATCCTTTTTAACTTGGTTTAAGAAAAAGATTTACGCGACTCCAAATGTTTCGGAAAATTTATTGAGACTAGCTCGTGGACCTAACACCGATGTGATCACTTTCAGCAGCTATTTGTCAAGTCCCTGACAAGTGTACCAGATCGTTATCAAGTAATATAAAACGGGTAAGTCCGAGTATCGTTTCCCAAAGGACTCTTAGGCCTTAACTTTCATGTAAACCAATCGCATAAGACTTGAGAGAAGAATTAAATTTAGGTTTTGTATGCAAAGAACAAAAGTAAACATGCAAAATGCAGTGAATCAATTGGCTAGAAAAGACTATAGATGAATGGAGTTGTTGGGGTTTACAATTTCATCTTATCCACCCTCTTATATATACTCTTCTTATCTAATTTTCTTATTTATCATAATGTCATGCAAAATTTTTAGTCTACCCTAAACCCAATCTCTTGGCAAAAAGAGCCTATTACTAATTACTGGCTTGCTATCTCTAGCCTCCCCTAGTAACTAATAATGCATGATAAACGGAAGCAAAATACAATTGATCGTCCTTCCCCTATCTCTAGGCGGTATTAGCATAATCAAGGAATTCCCCCTAGTTCATGACATTACTGTACGTCTCCGTATCAATAAAGACAAACAACATTTACCGAATGAGTTAAACGATAAAAGCATTAAGCAAAGGTAAGGAACCCAACAATTGATAAAGTAAGCATATGCAAGCATATAAAGAAGATAAGAATTTTGATATAAGAGAGTTTCAAAAGATTACATTGTTCCCCAACAACCTAGGGTTTAGTTCACCATGGACATGGTGAATCTAGATGAAAAATAATGAAAGAATGGAAGAAAAAACCCTAAATTTGGTAGATTGGANCCTAAGCATCCAAGGAACCTCCTCTAAGGTGTGTAGAACTGCTCTGGACGTCTCTATCTGCCAAAAAGATTACAATTTGAATCGCACTAGGTCTATTTATAGATAAAAAAGTAACAGAATTTAAGCCCAATAAAAACAGATAACCGTTCAACGCCTAAATAAACTGCTCAGCAGTTTCCCTCTAGTCGCGCCACCGCTCAACGGTCAGTTTTACCGCTGAGCGGTTTGCCTCTAATCGCTTTGGCCGCTCAGCGTTGGTTTTGGCCGCTCAGCGGTTCATAGACTCTTCTTTTCTTCCTTTTTCTTCTTCTTTCTTGAGTCTAAGTTCGTCCTAATTCACTTCCATCTTCAATTCTCATCAAAACCCTACAAAACAATGCAAAATCAAGCATAATATCTCTAAAACCAACTTTTGACTCTCCCATGACTCAACTAAGTGTTTTACTTGATTTTAAGCTCATTCTAAGCCACAAAGGGTGTGTTTTAATATCATATTTAAGCATGAAAATAACGTTTTTAGACCGTTATCACAACCCCAAACTTAGAACTTTGTTTGTCCTCAAGCAAACAAGTCAAAACTTGGCTTTCCACTTTTTCATCAAATAGTTCAATATTTTCAAAACTCATTTTCCTCATAACAAGTTATTATTCAATTTAGATTTTCAGTGGAATCATATCAAGATGCATGCATGCTTTTAATCCAATTCAGTTCACATAATCACATATTTCCCAACAAACGTTTTATTCATGAATGATCAATCCACTAAGCATAGATGTAAACATGGAATTTATCAATTCTCACCAAGCAAGTGTTTCACTCAATCACTCAAGTGTTTAGGAGGACACTCCACTCTCAACTATTCACATGTCACATAAAACAAAATTGCCCTTCATCTAAAACAATCAACATTCTCACGTGTAAATGTCATCACAAGGACTTTTCCAAGGCTTGTAATGAGGCTGAGCTAACAAGAAAAATTGGTTTTTCTAGATCACAAAATCCTTGAGTCAAGAGAGCTATTTTATCATTCAAAGTTCAAGTACACACTCTCTTTTTCACCAATCTCACTCATTCCCAATTTCTTCCCTTTTCTTTTTATTGAGCTCATCTTTCATGCTTTTTCTTTTCTTCTTTTTCTTTTTTCATGCATTTTTCTTTTTCAACACTTGAGCTCAATGCTTTTCTTTTTCCTTTTAACTTTCCCCAAACAACCCCAAACTTGAACCTTTTCAATATATACAGTTATTCTCAACCCAACTCAACGGTAATTAATTCAAAACAAGGGTTTTCATCTTGCTTAAGGCTAAGGTTCAAAAAGGGTATAACATTTTAATCACTTTGGGCAAAAAAAATTGGCTAAGTAAGGGTTTCCAAACACGGCCTTGATCATATGACATAATCATGCAATTCAATCAATTATTAAGACTCAGGCAATATCATTCATGCTTTCCTGTGAGCAGTGCATATATCAGTGAAAACTCTGGAGCTCAATACCTCACACAACATGCTTTCTCACACATCACTCATACACTCTGCTTAGTATCATAATCACAATCATAAATCACCACACATCTTGTTCACATAGTTAGTGAACTATTCACCTAGATATCAACATGCACACAGTCTTAATTATTAACCACATTCAATCATCATCAAATAACTCATCATGCAATATCATCATCAAACCATCATCAGAACCAGTGTACAAGCCAAGCATAGACACAAAAATAAAGTTCAACCTATTCTACAAATCCAAAGTACAAAAGAAAAAGAAAAAGAAAAATCCATGTCCAAGTGCTGGCATCCATCAGTAGAATCCCTACCAGTCCATGTCCTCATCTGAGTCGTACTCATCACCCTCTTATGCATCCTCAAAATCATCATCCTCCTGATCATCTTCATTTCTGCCTAGTGCTCTAGCTGCTCCAGACCCGCTGCCCTGTGCCTGCTCTTGAGGCCAAGCCATCATATTATGGAACTCGTCCATAATCCACCTGTGCACTGGTGATGTGTCATAAAATCCTATAATCATCTCTACAGTAGCTACCTGCCCTCTGCGGAGAGACTCCGTCATAGCCTCCATTATGGACATATACATGTCCGTCATTTGGAAAGGCTCAGCATGTTGTGCCGGTGCGTTTGCAGGTGCATCCTCCTTCTGAACTGCTGCTCTCCTAGGAACTGCTCCAGCTGGCTCGTCACCTCCACAAAACTGAAGATAATAGGAGGCATCAATAACCCTCCTCGGTCTCTCAAAAGGTGGAACTATAGTGTCCACCCCAACCTGCTGGCGCAAGTATGTAATCAGGGACGGATGTCCCAGCGGTGTCCTACTACTAACAGTAGTAGCGCAGTCCTGAATCTCGTTGGCGATGATCTCTCCAACGCTAACATTCATCTGTCTCAGCATGCAGTAGATGAAAAGAATCGGGTGCATAGTAATGTCGGAGACATGGGAGCATGGTTGTATGTTGGCATGAGTGAATGTCATCCAATACTTCGCTAAGGGAGTCAAATCCGCCCTAATGAAATTAGCTGGTGCTCCATTAGGATTCCTCTGAAAGTGTCTCCCAGGGATACACATCACCCTCTTGATGTCCTCATAATCCTTGTACTCCCTTGTAAGAGCAAAATACCTACATTGCTCTCCTGGTCACTCAGTACCCAGAAAGTTGTTGATAGTGTCAGGGTCGTATCTAATTATCTGCCCCCTCACGTAGTTCATGTACCTCCCCACTGATACTCCTCCTCTGGACAAAGAATTGGCATAAAATTCCTTTACCAGCTCAATGCTAGTTGGTGCAGGATAGGTGGTCAATCTCTCCCAGATCGTTATTAAATAATATAAAACAGGTAAGTCCGAGTATCGTTTCCCAAAGGACTCTTAGGCCTTAACTTTCATGTAAACCAATCGCATAAGACTTGAGAGGAGAATTAAATTTAGGTTTTGTATGCAAAGAACAAAAGTAAACATGCAAAATGCAGTGAATCAATTGGCTAGAAAAGACTATGGATGAATGGAGTTGTTGGGGTTTACAATTTCATCTTATCCACCCTTTTATATCTACTCTTCTTATCTAATTTGCTTATTTATCATATTGTCATGCAAACTTTTTAGTCTACCCTAAACCCAATCTCTTGGCGAAAAGAGCCTATTACTAATTACTGGCTTGCTATCTCTAGCCTTCCCTAGTAACTAATAATGCATGATAAACGGAAGCAAAATACAATTGATCGTCCTACCCCTATCTCTAGGCGGTATTAGCATAATCAAGGAATTCCCCCTAGTTCATGACATTACCGTACGTCTCTATATCAATAAAGACAAACAACATTTACCGAATGAGTTAAACGATAAAAGCATTAAGCAAAGGTAAGGAACCCAACAATTGATAAAGTAAGCATATGCAAGCATATGCAAGCATATAAAGAAGATAAGAATTTTGATATAAGAGAGTTTCAAAAGATTACATTGTTCCCCAACAACCTAGGGTTTAGTTCACCATNNNCATGGTGAANCTAGATGAAANATNATGAAAGAATGGAAGAAAAAACCCTAAATTTGGTAGATTGGAACCTAAGCATCCAAGGAACCTCCTCCAAGGTGTGTAGAACTGCTCTAGACGTCTCTGTCTTCCAAAAGATTACAATTTGAATCGCATTGGGTCTATTTATAGATCAAAAAAGTAATAGAATTTAAGCCCAATAAAAACAGATAACCGCTCAACGCCTAAATAAACTGCTCAGCGGTTTCCCTCTAGTCACGCCACCGCTCAAAGGTCAGTTTTACCGCTGAGCGGTTCATAGACTCTTCTTTTCTTCCTTTTTCTTCTTCTTTCTTGAGTCTAAGTCCGTCCTAATTCACTTCCATCTTCAATTCTCATCAAAACCCTGCAAAACAATGCAAAATCAAGCATAATATCTCTAAAACCAACTTCCGAGTCTCCTATGGCTCAACTAAGTGTTTTACTTGATTTTAAGCTCATTCTAAGCCACAAAGGGTGTGTTTTGATATCATATTTAAGCATGAAAATAACGGTTTTTAGACCGTTATCACTATTAGATAAACAATTACTTGTTCTATTCAAAGGAGGAAGATGATAAAAACAGAGTTCAAAATAGTTGAGTTACCTTACAAGCTGAGGCTGTACACTTTTCCATTTCCAAAGATAAAAATCCAATAACAACATTGACGAGTTGCTGAATAATAACTTTAGTGCCTAAAACCTTATCATTATAGAATCAGACAACAAACCTATATTCATTCAAAGAACATCAATTAACATCCTAACAAAATACCATAACTACAAGGTTACTCAACAAAACTAAACACCACAACAATCAAAATATAGGGCACATAGTACTTCACACTTAAGAGGTACACAACTAAAGCTAGATGAGCTCATTCCCCAAAAGCCCCAAAAAGATTTTAAAAACCTCGCTCTGATACCAAATGTAACGCCCCAAATTCTGGGATGTCACGGGTTTACAAAAATCGATAAAATTTTAAACTTTAACTCAGCGCAAAAACGTATTTTTCAAAAACCTTAACCTTTCAACATGCATAATTTATTCAAAACATATTAGTTCCAAAAGCCTTGTCCAATCACATTATTCCAAAAGTAATTACAATTACTAAGGAAATAAAACAATTATCTAGTACTTTGTTTCAAAAGTTAATGCCAAAAGAACTTTTTAAAGAAATCCAAATCTTTTCCTCGTCATCTCACGAATCTATCATGTCTTTGGAACATCTGCAATATCATCTGCTCACATATAACACAGTATATGATCATTATCGATAATTTCCTTCACAAACACACAAGTACAAACATGTATGGGATAAGCTACCGATAAAACAATCATAACAAGATACATACATACTGATTATATCAACCATAATCAAACACTCAGCAAGATACATATCTTCTGATTATATAAACCCTAATCAAGCATACAACAAGATACATGTCTTTTGATTATATCAATCATAATCAAACACCTCATATATAAAAGTAATAATAATATGATTTCTAATCCTCTGACATAAACATTTCAATCATAATGAATTACTCGATTCTCAATCCCCAATCCTTAAACTTGCATCCTTGATCCTTGATCTCAACTCTTGATGTCTTCACTAACATCTCACACATAGACTTTTGGTTTATCCAATCATTAGCACATATGCTAACTACTTACTATAACTAGTATAGTAACAACACTATAAACATAGCATAACCTGGAGCATCCTCAATATGATGATCATTACTATAGGTACACCACCAGTCTCTGATTGACAACCCTCCTCTACTTGTTTTTCACCTTTACCATCACCCTTCAACTGCCCACTCTCTTGTAAATCTTCTAACTCGCCACGTTCACCAGCACCCTCCAATTCACCCCCTTCCTCTAAGTGTTTTTCACCTTCACCGCCTTCCAAGTAACTATCCATTTGTAAACCTTCTAACCCAAGTTCACCATCAACCTCCAACCGGCCCCCTTCCTTTAATTGTTTTTCACTTTGACCATCACACTCAAACTGACCATCCTTTTCTAACTTGTTAACCTAGGTTGACCATGAACTTCCAACTTATCCCCCTAAATTATTTCTATTATCTCAGGTTCAAAGGTTTTATGTACCACAAACAAATGCACTACATCGTTTAACCTAGCTATGTTAAGCATATGCATAACACTATTGTCATCAGTCAAAAGTTCCAACTTATCTTTCAGCACTGACCAACCTCCTAAAAGCTTGTTCTTTCTTTCCCTCAAGCCTTAGAAGACATTGAACCTCTCATAAAGAGCCATGGTCAAAGAAGATAGAAGAAGAAGATGGCACTTCAAGAATTCGACTCTTATGGAGGATCACATTTTAGTCTTTTTCTTTATCTTAAAACACCTTTTTGTAAATATGTAATATAGCTCTTTTTTAGACCTTGTATTTGGCCAAGAAACTTTGTTTAGTTTCGTTGAAAAGGCTTGGTGGCTTTAAAAGAGAGTTAGTGCATCAATAGGTCCTTAGTTAGAAGGCAACACCTAAAGTGGATTAGAAATGGGTTAAAATTAGGTTTTTGAAGGAGTTAGTTCCAACGAGCCTTTGCATTAAATGATTTGACTAAGTTAGTTACAAAGCATAAGGCTCCTCACATTTAATGTTTAGGCTCCTCCTTTAATGCTCCTCACATTTAATGTTTAGGCTCCTCGTTTAATGCTCCTCACATTTAATGTTTAGGCTCCTCATTTAATGCTTAGGCTCCTCATTCAATGATGGAAAAACTCCTAAATATTCTATGTACTCTAGCCTTCACCTTCACCTATAAAAGAAGAGGCACCCTTTTGTAATCCTTAGAACTTGATTGAATGTAAAGTCTTTTTGCCAAAATTGGAAGACTTCTCTTCTTGATTTCTCATCTTATGAAATTGTCTTCTTCTAGACTTCTTCATACCTTCTCCTTCATGGTTGGCCTAACCTCCTAGAAGGACATATACCAAGACCATACAACATCAACATCTTCATCTCTATTTGCTTTTGTTATTTTCATTGATCATCATGGAGTTCACCTCTTTGAAAGAAGCTTCATCAACTCATCATGGAGATCATCTTATGTTGAAGGAGTCTCCTCAAAGCAACCTCAAGATCATCACTTACAAAGTGTTCACTATAGTAGACCATCACTTCAAAATGCTCGTTCAACATTTTATCTAATATATTTCTACATGTGTAAATTATACCTACAAAATAATAAACAAATTACAGTCCCTACCATCAAAGCACCCAAATAGGGGACAAATTACGGTCCCTACCACTAAAACACCTAAATGGAAGACTGTTAAGACTCCGACAAGTGTACTGAATCATATCAAGTAATATAAATGGTAAGACCAAATATTGTTTTCCCTAGAGAATCACAACCTAAACAGTTATGTGATTTCTTGATTAAATAAGACTTGAAAACAAAATCATTTAGTTTAAGATGCAAAAAGTAAACATGAATGCAAGTTTTGATCAATTGACAGAAAAATGCGAAGGTGAATGGTTTATAAAATATGGAATGAATATGTTGTTGGGCGTTTCGATTTCTCCTATCCACTCTCATGCATATAAGAATTTGTTTTCTTCATTAATGTTAATGCCACTTTCTAATTTACTTAAAACTCGATGTCTCGCCGAAGAAAGTCTATCCTTAATTACTAGTTTACAATGTCTTCCCTCCCTAGCAATCAATTCTGCATTACATATGCACAAAAGCTTAAGGCAACCAAAACTCATATCCCTATGTCTAGGTAATACTGCTTTTGGGAGAGATTCCCCAAATCTAGATTCCCCCGTATGTGTCCATATTAACGAAATCAATAATCATGCTACAAATGAGTTAAACAAAGCAATGCATAGAGTATAGAGGAAAAACCCTAACAATTAATGAAAGAAGCATTTATAATATAAATCAATTCAAATACATGAGAGTTTCAAAGGATTACATCTTTTCCCCAAGAACAAATGACATTTAGTTCCCCATTAACATGGAGAAACTAGATGAACAATGGAAAGAATGAGATAGAAAAACCCTAAAAGTTGAAGATGGAGGCTTCCGCATCCAAATCCACCTTCAAGGAGTCAAATAATGCGTTTCTGCGCCTCTTCTACCAAAAGATACAAACCCTAGGACGTCCAAGTCCTTAAATAGATCGAAATAGAAAACAAAAACACAACCGAAGCCCGTATAGCGAGTGCTCAGGGCCCCACTTAGGGCGCTCAGGCGTCATCCTATGGGTTGGCGCTTAGTGCCCCTAGAAAGGCGCCCAAGTGTGGTGCGACTCGAGGAAGTGGCGCTCAGAGTCTCCGAAAGGGGCGCCCAGGCACGAGCCCAAAGCTTTCTACGCTGAGGGCCTCAGGAAAGGGGCATTCAAGCGTGAGATAATGTATTCCGGTGCTGAGGGCCCCTGAAAAGGGCGCTCAGGCGACCTGCGATCTTTTTTTTTGATGCTTTTCAAGTCCTTTCTGAGTTCCAACTCCTTCATACTTCATCTCTTCTTTTAAATCATCTCAATTCCTATTTAAAACAAGAAAATCTAGCATAAAATCATTAAATTCACCTTCAACTCTCTTATTTCCACAAATAACACAAAACTATGATTTCAAGTTAGTTTATAAGTAAAAAAAATTGTTTTTAATATCAAAATTAAGTATCAAATAATAGTAAATTTAACCATTATCAAATACCACAAGTTGTACAAATTTAAAAATGAAATAGGAGACCAAAATAAACAAAACGTAACAAATATCAATTGTTACTTCCAACAAAAAAACATTCCTATTCCAATACGAAAATTCAAAATCCAACCACCACAACAAATAAGAAAGAAGTAAAATAACTGACGACCATGAAACTCACCTTAACTATGTAACCTTCGATCACTCCATAATTTCTACTCAAAATCTTCTTTCCTACTCCTTTCATCAATATTCACAAATGATTCAAAGCTCTATTTTTGTTTACAACATTTTACCTATTGCACAAAAACAAAAATTAAATTTAACGGAAAAAAAATTCACATCACCAGTGTATTAAGGATTTAGACTTATTTATTACGTATCTTAAAAAAACTTAATTAAGACAACTCAAAATCTGAAAAATTAATTAAGAAAAAACAACCACCAACTCTTTAATTTTTTTTTTTGAAGATCACGGTCAATCATCCAAATATTTCTTTTTCAGTTCCCGCCATATTCCGGTCTTTTTCTATTTTGATTTTCATTCTCTTTCAGCGGACCAAAACGCTCCGACTTCCTAATGACATGAGTTATTTGTTAAACCCAATCCCTCGGAACTGAATCCCCCGTTTTTTTAAAATTTCCCAAATCGCTTATTTACCTTCCAATTTCCCTTCAGAAACCCTAAGCGTGGTTTTCAGCAAGTTTTCCCAGTCTCAGAGTCTGCATTAGGGTTTGTGAAAGAACCATGTCGAGCGCGTTAAGCTGGAGACACCATGTCGTGGTTCAATCTCTGTTGTCGCGGGGCCCACTCAGCGAGAAGGACTTGCACGCCATGTTTGAAGAGCTCACCAAGAGAAACCCAGGTTGGTTTCTAAATGTTTTCTCAACCCTAAGGCCGCTTTATTCACTTCTGGTGAAGAATTGTGTATTTGTTTACTGTTAAAAAAATTTAGTTTACAGTTGATTTAGGTTTTGAATTATTATTGGTTGTAGAGTAGAATTGCTGCATTATGAGTACTGAGGGTGAAATTTGTCTTGGTTTGATTTTAAATGCTGGTAGCAGACTCTTTTCTTTTAAATTAGAATTTGGTTTTTTTGTTTCATGTATCCTTGCTGGGTTTTATTGCGACCTTGACATGGGTGAGCTTGCTTTCATTAGGTACTGAGCGGCAACTGTTCGATGGTTTTATTCTGAAAATCAACAAGGCGCTTAGTTGTGCTAATTTTGAGTTGCGTGCCTGCATAAATCAATATGATGGCCAAGTTTATTATGGGGTGGTCAATACCGTTTCTGACGAACATTCCAAGTTAGGGACGAAGTATAGTGTTCCGCAAATTGCCTTTTACAAGGCCATTGTAAGTTTTGCTCAACTTGATTGTGTTTTTCTGTCTGTGTTCATTTGTGTAATGTGTAGTATTTGGTATTTGCGGTTCTGTGTTTCCCTCTTGTGCATTACGTGCGCGTCACTGGATGCATAGTGTGGTTTCTTTCAATTGAGGGAAGTAATTTTTTTCTTGCCTGGTATTTGACATCTGACGCTACTAATCTTGTTTATTTCTTTGGCTAACAACAGATTGAAGCAATAGTACAGGATGCCTCTGCAAAAGGTGTTATCTTCAGCCTCCATGCTCTCAATCTTAGTTTGGATAGCCAGGTTATAAACTTTTTCACCTGGCTGAATATTTCCGATTGTAAGAAAATTAATGTTGTTTCAGCCTGCTGCTAGCCAAATGTTAAACTCAAGGATTGTAAGAGGATTGGAAGTGGTAAAGGATTGAAACTCAAGGATCATAGTAAACTACTCGTAAGAGTTATGCACACATGCAAAATTTCCACAATTTTTTTCAGAATCTCCATAGAGATTATCTACCCTACTTGTTCTTATGGGCGTTCATCTCAAAGTGATTCTAAAACATATGTGTAGGTATGTAAGTAAGTTAGTGCACAATAGGAATTTTCATTAGAGCAATCAGCAGAGAAATATTTGTCTAGAAAAACTATCAAACACATGATTATTCTATCCCAAAACACTACCTCATAAATGCAAACAAAAATACATAATTGTCCCCACAGACATTAAACCTGTAGCTGCTATTTAACTGAGTCTTAATATAAGTGCTATTAAAACTGCAGTAATTATTAAAATAAATTCCTATATTTCCTAAAATAGACTTTCCAAACTTTTGTTCTGTGTATCAGACAATTTGATTATAAATACTCTATTTAGTGCACAAGCTTAGAATTTGCTCAAAACTCACATCAATAAGGACTATGTCATTTGAAAAATGAATTTTGAGGAACTAATTCTTGCTCAACTTCATTAATTTGCTTACATGTCTTTTATAGTTCAAATTCACACAATACAAACTCTATTATGGGTTGGAGCTTTCCTTAAGACTTATGGTCTTGGTTCCATATCATAGTTTTTTTTTTTTTTTTGCATCATTGAAGGCCATCTGCAGATCTTATGGTTAACATTTTAAATTTTTAACAAAGCCTACTATAGAGATATGTAGTCTCCATGACATAAGACAAAGTTGATTCTGTTACATGTAAGTCTTCCATCTCATATATAGTTATACTTCAGTGTCATAGTATGACTGATTCTATGTTATAAGTTATACCATCTAACCTAAACATTCGATGTGCAATGTTATAAGTTATACCATCCCTCCAACTCTAACTCTTGTTTTACCTCCATTTTTAGAATTTTGCAATAAATTCTAAGCATGAGAATTTTTTTCTTGTGGTTAAACTTTCCTAGTCTATTTTTGTTTCTGGTTTTTTGTTAATCTGCAATGAAAGTAATAGTTTGTATTACTCCAGTGTATCACTATTTATTTGATTTGCAAATTTAAAATAAAATGTATAATTTTCATTGTATATGTTCAGGTTACAATTATGACAGATCAACAATCACAAGGAAGCCAGTCAAATGTTCCATCTACTTTGAAAAATTTTAGTTTGTCTCAAAAGGAGAAAACCCTGAATGAACTTGTACAGGACCAGTGGCTTAATTTGACAACAGAGGGTGTTATTAAACTTGGTCTGAAGTCATTTCTTGATCTTCGCAGTTGGTTTCGAAATAATGATGTTCCATCCTGTCATGTTTGCAATGAAGCTGGAATAAAGGTTGTTCCTGTTGCATTGTGACAGCTCTTTTTTGTTATTCTTTATTTTTGATTACTTTGATTCAGTGTCAGGCTTTCTTCTTACGTTTTTATTTGGGATTTAAATGTTCTGTTTTGTTTATCGTACATAAAGTTGTAGTAGATTTTTTAAAAAGGTTGCTCATTGATCTGATTAGAAGATCTTTTATAAATTGGGTGGTTTCTCTTATTATATGCACACTAATAATCCTTTTTCATATATTAAAATTTCTCTAAATATTATGAGGAATTCCTACTGTCCAATTACCTGGCTTGCGGAGGCCGTGATCACCTAAAACAATAAAGTCACTTGTTTTGTTTGTTTTAGAAGGAACAAAAGCACATTGCTGCATTGTTTGAATCTGATAATTCATTTGGCAATGTCTGACAGGCAGAGGTGTGCCAAAATGAAAATTGTACTGTTCGAATTCATAAGTATTGCCTGAAGCAATTTTTCTTGCAGGGAAAGGTATGGGTATTGTTATTATTGGTCTTATTTCATTTTTACTGTAGACAGGTGGAAAGATTCTGATTATCTTGCTATTACTAACTTGTGTTTAGGTTGCCAAAGTTTGCCCAAGTTGTGGCACTTCTTGGCCATATACAGTACCGAAGGAGGAGGCCTTGCAGATGGAAGATGACAGTGAACCTAGACAAAGTCAACGGGTGACCAGATCTGATCGAAATAGGCGAAGTGCTAACAGGGTTGTTGATAATGATGAAGTTGGATGCAGTAATCAGGACGAGCTGAATGAAAATAGAGAAATCCAGAATGGTAATGTATTGGTACGGAAAAGAAGACGACTTCAAAGAGATAATGCAGAAACAGGAGGATCTGGTGCATCTCAATCTTCAGCAGCCATTTCGGGTTTGAGAAGAGTAACTCGAAATTCTGCTCGTCTGAAGTAAACAATGGTGCTTTATACTGCTTCTTGGGGAAGCACTGTACATTTTTCTGCTGACTGACTTTTGCTGAACTTTTGAGGATATATGAATGGACTTTTGTTGTAAATGCAGTTAGCTAGTTTTAGTGACTATTTGTAAACCAGCAATCTTATGTTATTCCTCTGGCGAGAAAGGACAAAACTCTAGCAAATACAGTGTAAATTCGTCCGTTGTGTCAAAGGGATCAAAATTAGAGCCGCATCGACTCGAGGTAGCTGCATGATTATTTTTCTCAACTGATATGGAATTCTTTAGTAGTGTTGTGCTTCTTTAATGGAAAAAGGTTTTTCAATTTGCTAATCATTTCATGACCATTTGACATGCATGAGTATAAAATATTCATAAAAAAAGAAGTAAATTTTCGTATTTGGAAAGAAAAAAGGAAAGCAGAAAATAATAAAAGTGGGTGGCAAATGATAGTAGAAAAATTGTAAGTGTACAAATATCATTAGTTTTTAGGCTTAATAGCCTTTTTTTCCATAAATTTGCTTATTTTTTTCAATTAGGTCTTTCTTTTTAAAAGTGTGAGATTGGTTTTTACTTAAGTTTTTATTCTCTCTCCTCTGTTTTTCTGTATCGTGGTAGACTTTTTGTCAGTGATATCTTTTCGTCCTTTTTGTCAAGGCTATCTTTTCCTCCTTTTTTCCATCTCCATTACTATGGTTTAAATAATCCTTTCATTGATTATCCAACCCCAAACACAGTCGGAGGTGGCTTCGCCGGAGTGTCTCATCGAAACACAACGTGGCCGAAATTAGAAGCGGTCTTGCGATCCCAGATAGTGAAGAAATGAAGAATTTTTCACGTTTTAAGGAGTGAAAATGAAGTTGTATTGTATGCATCACTATCAACCCATTTTAATTTTAGTATTTTAATTCTTATTATTTATTTTTTGTTATACACGTTTCATCTTCACGGAACAAATTGGTCTGTTGTGTTGTAGAAGATTGCAGAACAGAAAGGTCTACTGGGTTGCAGAAAAACAAAAGAGAGAGAAAAAAAGTTAAAGCTGGGTGTATTTAACGAAAAAGATGACGTTGACGCAAAATTTACTAAGTGAAGACCAATTTGACACACTTTTAAAAGAAATGACATAATTGAGAAAAATAAGCAAATCAGGGGATAAAAAACTATTAAGCCTAATTTTTAATTATGTTATTGTTATAAAGATAATAATCAATGTTTATCGGAAAGTAAAGTAACATTATGTTGGACTTGATGTTCAAACTAAGATTCATGGTTTAAGTGAATAAGAAAATGCGATTGAAATTAGAAGAGTTGTTAAAATTAGTTTGTCAGTTTTTAGTAAAAATTAATTGTTAGCAAAATTGATAATTTGTATTTTAACATATTGGTTAAAATACATGACTTCGATTTTTTTATGTTGTAAGAAATTATATGCGGATAACTTTTAAATATTTATACGAACATTCTTTTAAGTTTTGAAATATTTATTCTCTTTGTAAGCTTCTGATTAATTTTAGTGATAAAAAACATATAGAAATATTTAAGAGAAATTTGGCAGAATCTATTGAGTATTTGTCTTGAAATAATAATAAATAAAAGCCGAACTCAACCAAAGTAATGAAAAGGCTCATGATTTAGTGTTATGCTAAAAAAGAAAAATAACTCTTAAGTTTTCCTTGCACCTGAAATAACTAGCAAAACCACCAATTCCCGAGAGGGAGAAATGTAAAGTATTTTGTGTAACTCTTACACTGATTGGCTCAGAAGAAAAAAAAGGTAAAAACCTATAAAGATATAACGAAAGAAATGTTATTTGGTTTGAAGTAAATAAATGGAAAAATGATTTTATTTCTTGTTAGTAATTTTATTTGTTATATTTATTAATATTTGTTAGTGCATAGACAATTAGTCTAAGTTACATGTTTGCTCATAAATCACTCAATTTTGATAATACTTAGTGGTATATCAAACAAGTTTGTCAAATGTAAATCAACTTAAGTTGTTTAAAAGAAACACATGCATTTTGTTATTGGCTAGACATCTTATTAGGAGTTGTTAGATGATCCAAAAATAAAAATATCAAAGAATCATCAGAAGTCTCAAAATATAGTCGCACGAACAAACTTACAAGAAATATTAGACAACTCATGAAGAGCAGCGTACGCATGACATGTTTGGTCATCATAATCCTGGCATATGTCTCCAATGATGTATGCATTGGATGGCTAGAATGATCGTTTACATATTGTAAACAATAGGAGCATGAAATATTAATAATTTTTTTTAATAATTTTTTGATAATAAATTATGTGTCATTATTTTATTAATCAGTATATAGTTCAATATTAAAAAGTAAATGAATTGATTTAACTTTTAAAACACTTTCCAATTATATTTTGAAAATTTTTCTTGAAACACTTGATGTAAAGAGATAGGAATCTTACAAGAATAAAGAAAGAAATATAAGAGAGATTGCACAAAAAGGTTTTAGGTTTTATTTGAATCAACCGATTATGCATCCGATATCAATTAATTCAATATTAAAGTGATTGTTTTCATTATGGTGAAATTTTAGATTAGAACCACGCCACACCGGTGAAGCATGCAATTACAGTCAAGATAGTGTACATACAATTCACTTGAACAATTCTCACGAGGAAATCCAAAGCAAAGCATACACACTCTACAACCAATGCACCAAATGAATGTATTACAAGAAATTACAATATATAAAAGAGATGTCAACTCATTTTTTATGGATCACAAAGATGTAAATTCAACGAGTAAGCTAGAAAGGTCACCATACAACCTCAAAATTGATCTTATTCCAAAAGTAGTAAGCTTCTTGAACAATTTCATGGATGCATGTAAATAATAAATTTTCAAAGAAATTATTATATTTCAATAAAACTCAAGAAAACTTTTTATAGAAAATATATTAATTATGACTCGATTGATTAGGTTAAGTGAAACTCAATTATTTTCTTCCATGTTTTAGAAACACAACAATATGATTAATTAATTATTTTCTTCCATGTTGTCTTTAAAAACACAAGAATATGATTAATTATGCTTCCATTTAATTATTCATGCGAGCAGAGTTTAGACATTTGACAAACCAATTAATCTAAGTAATAATTGATTATGACATAAATGAATTTTGAAAAAAAAAATCCTAATCATATTTTCCTGTATTATTTTTCATTATATAAATGTATTACTTTATGTGTATTTTCTATAATAGAGGAATTATTCCTTTATCTATTTTTTTCTATATTCAACATTTAGAGCTAGAGTTTCCAAGTAACTCATACATTTTTTTGTTGCAATTGCAATTGCAATTGCAACCATCATTGGAGCCACAACCACCATTAGAGCCATAGTTCAAATCAACGACCGTGTTGACAAGTGTTATACATTAGTGAATTTCAATGCTTAATTAGCACTTATCTTATTTTGATCATGTATAAAAAACTGTGAATACTATCCCAATTTTACTTGTTTTGCAAAAACACGTGTATTCAAGGAGTTGAATTTGCATTTGGGTGAAAAGAAGATTTGCATTGATTTTGGATGAATCTGTTTTGCCACGACTTGAGTGTCACCTGATGGCTTGAGCCACAAAAGAAACCCATCAATGAAGGTTTTCTTAAGCCAACAACTAAGGCTTGAGCCGTGGGAGAGTGCTTCATTATTAAGCAACCTCAAGCAGCGTTGGAGCCGTGAGCCTCCGCTTAAGCTATGTTGCGAAAAGTCTATAAATACAAGAACCTTGGACAAAATTTAGGAGGTGGAGGGAGAGAAGCTGGATTGATCCAAAAGAAAACTAGACTTCGTTCTAGGCCCTTTTAGGGTGATTTGAGAGAGAGAGTCTCCCAAATAATCCTTGTACTTCAAAGATACATCCTTAAAGCATTAGGAGATGTTTTCCTCTTTGCTTGTAATTATTTCACTCTTCATAAGGAGCTAAATCTCCATGTGTTTGAGTATGATGTAGCAAATTCAAACTCTCTTGTATTTGGTGACACTATGCAGTTTTCATTTGATTTAAAGTAGTTAATTGATTTGTGCTTGATTTTAGGATGAATTGATCTATCCTGTTTAATTAACTTGATATGTAGATGCATCTAGTCTTGAGTTGTGGTCCAATCTGTTTTCTTGTGAGTTTTTGGATGAAATATGCCAGAGATATGCAATTGGAATAAAGTCTTATTCGTTATGCAGGTGAGTCATGCACGGTCACTATTAGGTTGCATACAAAACAGTAGGTAAGATACTAGCCTTCAAGTACTGAGATGGGCTTAGAGTACCATAAAGAGCATTCTCAAGACCTGATCACATGAAGTTGTAAAATTGAAGGAACATCTAATGCAAGAGAGGATGGATCTGTGAAATCAAACTCCCGACAAAGTTTTTAATATTATAATCACTCCTTTGATAATTGAAATTGATTTCTAGATTAACATGACAACCTCTCACTCTCCACTTTTACACTTTTTTACATAAAAATAGTCTCATATAAGATCAAATTGATCATAAAACTATTATTTTTTCCAAATTCTTGTGGATACGATACTTGTTTACTACATCAACCTAATATACTTGCTGGTAGATTCTTGGTCATACTTAAGCCATAGGAGGAACACTTATCAATCGGATTGTCTAGGTTAGGTGAACCCCATTCTGCCAAGATCATTGTCATCAGAGCATCCATGCGATCTTACACATGGTCAAAGTCTCAACCTGTTCTCTTTTACCGCCGCGCGTGGTAGTGCATTACCCCTCCTCTCCAGCAGCAATCACCTACAACAAACTCACCCCCTTCTTCTATATTTGGATTTGTGCTTGTTGCTTTGATTGGAAAACTTTGGATTTTAGGGTTTTTCTTTCTCCTTTATAAGTGGCTATGGCCTCTTTTACTATTGTTATTTCGTTTAAGCCTTTAGAGTTGTTGAGATTGTTGATAAGGGGAGCACTGGTTTTGCTAAACCTTACAATCTCAAAACTTATGGTTTTTAATGATGACAACACATTATTAATAACAACATGTGTTACTGTGAGTTTATATGTGCTACATGTTCATTACTTTAATGTTTATGATTACTTGAGAACATGTTTGTGTTGATTCTATTAATGTATGCAAATTCACTGTGTTCTACATTAGATATTATATGTGATTGCATAACATATGATTTGGAAAAGAAAAACCACATGCACTTTTGTTGAACTTATATTGTGTGGCAAAACAATAGTTTTAAGTTGACTTCATTATGAAGCAAGTCGATTAAAACTCGTGGCTTTGTACAAACTTTTTCAAAGTGTGCTGTGAATATTTTTGCAAAGAAATTTTTTCAAAATTGCATTGAAGTGTTACAAAGTCGACTGTATGCGCAAGCTACTCGACTTAGCTAATTATGTTTTGAAATTTTGTTAATGTTTGTGATGTCTAACGACTATATTTTATATCTTTGACCAAGCATTGATTGTGAGTCAACTGCATTAAATGCATAATCAATTAAGTTGGTTTAATTGCTACTAATTGTTATAACTGTTATAACCGTCTATGTATAATCGACTTTATTAGTAGCATAACCGACTTAAGGAGCGTCAGTTTTGAGAAAAACTATATATAGACGCAAATTTGATTTCTGAAAAGACTTTTGCGATTTTAACGATTTCATTGATTCTTTTCATATTTGCAGAACGTGCTAAAGCTCCAAGAAGTCATCAAGAAGACCGTGGTGTTCAGTTTTTGGTGGTTGCTTGCAGAGCAAGAGTTTGTGCTCAAAGAAAGATTGATCATACTGCACATTGAGGTGTTTGAAACGTGATCTACTACTTCTCTCAATCTTGTGAAGATTGTGGCTGCCCTGTTCTGAATACAGGAAGACGACGTGTTGCGTTCTGGGACTTTGAGAATTGTTCAAAGTGATTAAAGACTACAGGAGAGGGGATATCTTATTGTTGTTCTTTATGTGTATATGCTTATATTTTGGTTAGAGGGTTAGAGAGGTGTTTTATATTTTGACGTGGAGGTCGCTATAGAAACCTTGTTGTAAAAACCTTGACCATTATAGTGCATTTGCTTCCTAGGATTGGAAGGACACTGGATGTAGGCAGTTTGGCTGAACTAGTATAAAAACATGCGTTTGAATTCTCTATCTTTGCACTTTTACATTTCAAGTTGACTTTACTTTTCACGTAGTCAACTATTTCCGCTACACTTGAAATATCTTTTTCCTTGCGATTCAAGAAACTTTTGAAAGTTCTCTCTTTTATGAAAAAGATTTTAAAATGACTCTGATTTTTGTATTTCACCAATTCACCCCCCTCTTGGTGTTGAAATTAAGCCATTCTATTTTCAACAAGAGTAATCTATAATCTTTACTGAATTTCTCAAATGGATAGAGGATCATAATACCTCTAGTTCCACTACTTTTGTTGCACAAACAAGTACATCTTTTATTGGCCTCGGAAATTCTAACTCTCTTGCTCCTTGGGTTCTAGGCTCAGGTGTCACAAATCATATTATTGGTAATAAATATTTTTTCTCATCTATATCTACTTTAGGTTATTTTCCTTTAATTAACATGGTCAATGGGTCTAGGGTCTCCTCACATGGTGTTGCTAATGTTCATCTTCTTCCTTCACTATCAATTGTAATGATATATATGTCCCTAGGTCTCTCTTGACTTATTATGCCTTAGTCATCTCTTATGTTCCCTTAATTGTTTTATCTCCTTTACCAAAGCTTCTATTTGTTTATAGGATCAGAGTTCGAGTAAGATAATTGGCATTGGATATAAGACTCATGGTCTTTATCATCTTTGGACATCTGTACAAGTTGGTTCAGTAATGGATTCTCCAACTCTTATTCATGCTCAACTGGGTCATCCTAGCCTTCTCAAGATGCAACAACTTTTTCCAAATTCTCCTAAGCTATCAAATTTTTCTTTTGAATCACGTCAATTAACACAGTCGTACTTCTTTTCTTAGAAGTGTGTCACAACGTGCTTTGTCTCCTATTTCCTTAGTTCACTATGACATTTAGGGACCAAGCCGTGTTTAGTATAATTTTGGGTTACAACATTTTGTCACTTTTATTGATGATTATTCAAGATATCCTCACACTTTGCAAAGTGATAATGTTTGTGAGCATTTTTCACATTCTTTTCAAAATTTTATGACTTCTCATGGAATTCTTCATCAAACCTCGTGTGCTTATACACCTCAACAAAATAGGGGTAATTGAGCGCAATAATATGTTAGCAAAAAATAAAAGATAAAGTTTTGATGATGAACAGATTTGCACAAGTCAAGATCCATGAAGACAAATTGAAGATCTCTGTATTTTATAAAGCTTTTATAATAATCCAAGTTGATGTAATAGTGCTCAAATATGTATTAGGGTTGATTCATGTAATTTATACTTGGTTAATTTATTTTTGAGAATCAAACACAAGCTGTTTTAATCGATTAAACCCAGTTTTAATCGATTAAAACGAGGCTGGCACTGAAAACCCAACTGCCCCTATAATAATCGATTAAAGCTAATAATAATCGATTAGTTAATCGATTATTCTTGAGAATAATCGATTAACACTAGCCGTTGGGGGTTTCAGATTCGAAAAGCTAGCCGTTGTACTCATTTTAATCGATTAATACTTATGTTAATCGATTAAATGCGTTAGATGGCCCATTTTCGAAGAATGGAAGGGTATTGGGCTGAGTCTATAAATTGGCTCACTGTTTATTTCAATAACAACTCTTCCCTTGTGCTGAAAACCTCTGAAC
>NC_028360.1:4662183-4664589 GCF_000741045.1 Vigna radiata var. radiata
CTTACTCTTTTATTTATATTTAATTATCTGCTCAGTAAGAAAAATTAAGAGAAAAATAATAAAAGGCACGATAAAAGTATATAACCAATTCACCCCCCCTCTTGGTTTGTTCCACGCTAATAATTTCGTTGCAGCAATTCTAACAATTGGCATCAGAGCTTGCTTTGATAGTCATTCAAATGGCAGGATCACATCAAACCTTTGCAGAGGGTGCATCAATCAATAGACCCCCATTATTCACAGGTGAGAACTATGCATTATGGAAGGTAAGAATGCAAATATTTATTGAATCTATTGATTGTGAAATTTGGGATGTTATTGCGTCTGGCTCTTCTGTTCCTACTAACAATACACATGAACCAAAGCCCCGTGGTCAATGGACCACTGAAGAAAAGAAAAGGTTTCAGAATGACGTGAAAGCCCGGAATATCGTTGCATCAGCGTTGACTGTTGATGAGTTCTACAGGGTCTCTGTCTGCAAAAATGCTCAAGAGATGTGGGACGTACTCAGAGTGACGCATGAAGGAACAGATGATGTAAAGAGGGCAAGGAAGAACTCCTTAATCCAAGAGTATGAAATGTTCCGGATGAAGCAAGGAGAAACAATTTCAGACGTTCAAAAACGCTTCACCAACATTGTCAATCATCTCATTGGACTGGGTAAGTCATTTGATACCGATGAACTTAACATTAAAATCTTGAAGTCTTTAGACAGGTCGTGGCAACCAAAGGAGACTGCAATCTCGGAGTCACAAAACCTCAACACCATGACCATGGCGACACTCTTTGGAAAATTGAGGGAACATGAACTAGATCTTGGAAGACTTGATGAAGAAGAAGCAAAAGCCAAAAACAACAAGAGTTTGGCATTAAAGTCTGAGGTTGAAAGAAGCAAAGGTAAATCGGAAGATGAAGACTCAGACGAAGAGGAAAATTTAAGTCTTGTGATCAAAAGATTAAACAGGTTCATGAAGTCTAAAGGTAAAGGAAGATTTAGATACGAAAAGAAAGATAATCAAGTATCTTCCTCAAATTACCGATGCTACGGCTGTGGAGAAAAGGGACATCTAAAAGCAGACTGCCCAAATCAAAAGAAGGGTGAAGACAAAAAGGAGAAAAGATTCTTCAAGAAAAAGAAGGCCTACATTGCATGGGAAGATGACAATGAGACCATTTCAGATTCAAGCGACTCAGGTGAAGAAGCCAACATCTGTTTGATGGCAAATGATGATAATGTCAGCCAAGTAAGTAATTCACACTATTCTGATAATGATAGTCACATTGGTGAAGATGAATTGCATGAAACATATGTTGCATTATTAATTGAATCTAAAAAATTAGATGTTTCTCATAAAAAGCTGAAAAAGGATTTTAAAAATTTAAAATCTGAATTTGATAGCCTTCTTGAAGAAAATGAAAATTTGAAATTTACTTCTGAAAATCTTTCTAAAGTAAATGATGTTTTGAAAACTGCATTTACAAATTTGTCTGAAGAAAACAGAAGTTTGAAAAATAAATTTTTATATCAAGCAGAAGAAATCAGAAATTTGAAAAATAAAGTTTTATATTATGAAAAAGAAAAATATATTGCAAATAATGAATGTGAATCTTGCATAAAATTCAAATATTTTTCTGAAAATACAACTACTGGAGAATGTAGTAAAATTTCTGAAAATAAAGCTGCTAAGAAATTTGTTCCTAAAAATAAATATAGAACCCGTAGAGCATGGGTAGAAAAAGGAACGATTAACAGAAAGACAAATGTTGTATCCTGTTTTTATTGCATGAGAAAAGGCCATACCTCAAACAAATGCAGAATTAAACATTTTGGTGTTTCTAGTGGAAGATATGTTTGGGTTTCTAAATAATTTGAATCTAACCCAAAAGGACCCATACAAAGAAGTTGGGTACCTAAAATAGCTTGTTCTTTTTTCTGCAGGTATTACAGAAATCAAGAAAAGTCATGTGGTGTCTTGATAGTGGTTGCTCAAAACACATGACAGGAGACAAGACAAAGTTCACAAATTTTAAAGAAAAGGAACAAGGCTTTGTTACCTATGGTGACAACAACAAAGGAAGAATTCTTGGAAAAGGGGATATAGGAAGCGAAGACACCTTGATGATCAAAGACGTGCTATACGTAGAAGGACTAATGCACAACTTAATTAGCATAAGTCAACTGTGCGACAAAGGACTCAAGGTAACCTTTGAAAATAATTCTTGCACTATTTTTAAGAATGATTCTTCTGAAATTGCATTAAAAGGAGTTAGACATAATAATATTTATTTAATTGATTTAGAAAATGCATCAAATAAAAATATTTCATGTTTAGTTGTTAAAGGGGAAAACCCATGGTTATGGCATAGGCGTGCTGCTCATATACATATGCAACAATTAAACAAACT
>NC_028360.1:4667774-4669353 GCF_000741045.1 Vigna radiata var. radiata
CTCTCAACGGCTATTAACGGGAAAATTCTCAAATTCTGCACGTTGGGGAGCCTTCTTGAGCCTATTTATACCCCACTTGGTCCCCACTTTCCATACTTGAACCAATCTTGAGCATATCTCTCTTGTTTTCTCCTTTCTTTCTCCAAAATCTTTGCTTTCCATCCATCTTAATGGCTGAACCTTCAAGAAGAATGAGAAGAAGAACAAGTGAAGTTTTAGAGAGTAATGTTCGCAGAAGAGATGCTACCATAGAAGGATGGCTTTCCGATGAGCAAGATCAACAGTCATTCTCACAATTTTGGAAGGAAAGGAAGCTCATCAAGCAAAAATTCATATACATGCTACAACTTCTCCTTTCCCAATCTCATCATTGAACAAGGGGTTCAACACATAATGGAACTCCGTGGAAGGTACTATCCGGATCTTGTTCGCATCTTCTATTTTAATTTAAAGGTTCATGATGGGGTTTTCCAAACAAGGGTGAAAGGTGTGGACATAGTCTTGGACAATGACATTTGGACAAATGTAGCAAAAGTCCCTGTTTTAGAAAATTCTCAAATTGTTCCAAATGACTTTGCTCAATTCAACAAGATAGCGGTGTACTAGTCATTTCTCCACAATCCTCGACAACACAATGCTCGTCTCTTCCTTGCTGGTGGACTCAAGATGGAAGAACGCCTCTTGCACTACCTTATTGTGTGGCTTTTGTGCCCTAGAGGGTCAAATCATGCCCAATGCTCTTAGACTGATCTCATCATTATGTATGGAATACTTCAGAGCATTCCACTCAATTGGCCTCACCTGATTCAAACAGTAATGTTCAAGGCCAAAAGGTTAGATGTTGCACCTCTTCCATATCCTCTTCTTGTTTCCCAAATTTGTGAGTACAAAGGAGTAGATGTCACAAATGAACATCATGAGACTGTCCTTCTGGGTCATAAGGTTGGAGATAACTCCCTGAGGAAAATGGGTTTTATCAAACAAGGACTCTCCTACATCCACCCTGAGGATGCCATTGGTAGGCAAGATAATGAAGACGAAGCTGCGAATATCCCCATGCCTGACCCAACACATGTTGCTGGCCCATCTCAAGTGAATGAGGAATATAGTCTAGAGAGTTTCTCTAGACAAATGACTGAGATGGCTTGCCTCCAAAATGAGATGATGAACATTCAAAACACTCGTCATGACGAAATATGTACTCATCTCAGGAATCTAGACACTAGGATTTCAGGATTAGAGCGACACTTTAATAGTGACGCTAGTGATGATTTCTAGATCCTCTTTGTTTGTTTTGTTGTTTATCTTTATGATTGTATGCATCTGTTTTTTTTAATTCAATAAAAAGTTGTTGTTCATTTCTTTTTCTTCTATGCATACTTTCTTTTTATTAAGGGGGAACACATATTTTTTTTTCTTATGCTCAAAAAGGGGGAGAAGATAGTTTAAACTCTTTATTTTTCTAATGATCTCTCCTTTCGTGAGTTGTGTTTGTTTCAGATTATTAAAAAGCTTTAAACTCAAGAGAATTTTTGATCATCATCAAAAAGGGGGAGAATGTTAGCAAAAAATAAAAGAT
>NC_028360.1:4671883-4675379 GCF_000741045.1 Vigna radiata var. radiata
TGGTCAACACACCCATTTTGGAGGTCCAAGCATAGTCAACTTTGGGCCTTGACCCTTTGTTGACTTGTTTGGTCAAAATCCTATTCTACTTGGCCTAAAATACAAGGCCCAATTGAAATCCTACACTACTAGGCCCATAATACTAAGCCCAAATAAAATCTAGACTACTTGGCCCATAATACAAAGCCCAAATAAAATGTAGACTACTTGGCCCAAAATACAGGGCCCAAAATTATTCTTACTCTAGTAAATCTTCATGATGACTTAAGATGGCCCAAGAGAAAGAGTCTAGGCCCATCTTTCATAGATGCCTCCAATTCTTCATGAATGTGCTAGGTCATGGCAAGGGGTATGCGATCATTCTCTCCCTCTTGAAAAGGATTTGTCCTCAAATCTTCATGTTCTTTTATGACAAAATCCTTTTTCTTATTATTGGTTATTTTGAGTATCTTTCCACCAGGATCAAAGATCCATATGCAAGTGTCATCAAACTCAAAACCAATAATCTTATGAGCCACAAACAACACATATCTAGATGAATGATTTAAATAAGACCTTATGCTAATTTTAAAACAATTTACTTGAAAGCTTTGAACGCCTACTCCACAAAATTGTTTGTGTTTACTTTGAGTTAATTGTATCCTAAGAGGTAACATCAACTCAAAGTTTGATTTGGAAAAATTTGAGGAGTTAAAAATAGTGGGAGGTGAAAAAGAAGTTGAAATTTCAAAAGTAAAAAATGGATTTATGAAAGATGGTTGGATGTATTGAGAAAGGTTTAAGGATTGGAAAACTCCCCTCATCATCTCAGTCTCAACCTTAATTGTGGGAGTGGTAGGGTGCTTTTGTAACGCTTCCTCTTCTTCTTTTATCTCAATCTCTTCTTTTTCTCTCTTTTCTTTGTCATTCCATTCTTTTATCTTTTTCTCTTCATACTCTCTTTTTCTTTCCTCCTCCTTTTTCTCTCTTCTTACTTGATCCTCTCTCTCTTTGTTCTTTCTCTCTTTTCTCATGCTCCTCTTTCTCCTTTTGTTCTTTCTTCCTTCTTTTATCTTCCTCTCTTCTTCTCTTTATCTTCCTTAAATCCTTTTGGACTTTTTCTTGTTTTCAATTAAGAATTCTAAGATCTTCTTCCAACTTAGCAAGATACTCTTCTCTTTCAATTCTTCCTTTTTCTTTGAGAAGAGTTGTTTGCCTTTGCCAAATTTTAAGTGACTTTAGCTCTTTTGTTAAACTTTTCAAAGTGGGTTTTACATCCTCACTAGAGTCACTTCCAATTTCATAGGAATTAGTCTTAGACATCCTTAAAGGTTTTCAAAAATATGCCATGCAACAAACAAATACTTAAATTTCAAAGAAAGTTCCTTAAGAGACTTACGGAGGCAAAAGACACCCAAGTTCACTTCTAGGAAAGGGAGGTGAATCACAATGGATTTCTTAAATACCAAGCCTTTCCTAGCCAAAGTTTACCTTAGGCACTCTTGAACCAGATTTCTTAAAGGAAACTAAAGTTGAAATTAAAGTTGACACACACTAAATTATCATAATTAAAGAAAACAAATAAACTAGCTATGCGGCCTAATGATTAAGTTAGAAGAACTTTGGTTCCTCCAACCAACCAACTAAATATGAAAATTTACTAAGAAATTAAGGTTCTTGTTAGGAGATGGGATTGAGCACCAAACACTCCCCCAAGACACCTAACAAGGCCGTGAATTACAAGAGAAAAAAAAAGAAAGATTACAAAGCCAAAAAAAAGAACAAAAATTTACAACCAAATCAAAGCTTCCTCCCAAACTGTTTCTCTCCTTTCTTTTTGGCTACCACTCTAGACTTCAAGCTCCCTTTGGGTCTCCACCACCTAGAAGGCTACCAGATCACCTCACAAAGAGAACCTACACCATACAATAACCAAAGCCGAAATTTTGCAAGAAGAAACAAGGGATAAAAGCAATAAAAAGGTCCAAAAACAAGAAAGGCTTCACAAAAGGAATTTAATTATGACAAAACTAAGAAATCCAAGAAGACAAGCAAGAAATTAAAGGGTAAGAAACAAAGGTTAGCACTGAAAAGAAATCCTAATGAAAGGTGCTAGAATAGATTCACAAAACAAAAACTACTTGAAGAAAAGTGGGTGGCTCTTTTCTTTTGGCAACTTTGAGCAAATGAGGCACTAAGGACACTCTTTTAACATCATAGCCAAGAATTTTAGCCACTGGAAAGTGAAGATAAAAACCCAAAACAGTGAGCAAAACACGTTCCAAAACAGATTGCACAAAAACAATAGTAGTGGTCTAAGCACACAATATTTTTCAACACTTTTTAGGCTCTCTTTTGGTACTCTTTTGAGGCCTTTTGCTTAAAAGCTTTTAGCACTTCTTTCTCCACTCTTTTAAGGTGCAAAATAAGACCACCACACACTTGGAACAGAGGTGATTTATGGGTTTTAAAAGCCACAAAGACAAGAAACACAAAATAGAAGAGAATCCTACTAGAATAAAAAATGGAGTTGAAAACTAGAAACATCAATAGGGAATTTTTTTTTAAGAGCTCGCCAATGATCTAATGGCAAGTATGAACCCAAAACATCAAATATAAGAACCTCAAATGGTTGTATATGGTGCAGTTTTGCAAACTAAGTTATATATATTTTTTGATTATTTTTCAAAGTTACTAGAGAAAATTGACAAGAAAATAACTACACATGACTCTAGACAAACATGGATGGATTAAAAATATAAAATGACTCAATCAATGAAATGAACAGAATATAAATCAATAAAATACCCAACAAAACAGTAAGGAATGACTCAAAAAAAGAAAAGGCACAAAACAGTAGCCAAAACTAACAAAACATAACTTAGAAAATGCTAATGACAGCATTCTGGTAGCATTGACCTTTGCTCAGTGTTTTACTCATAACTTTCTCTAAAGAAGTCCAAATGAATTGATTTTTTTTTTTGAAACTAGACTCAAATGGCTTTCATTTGAGTGTTTTTACGAATTTGTTGGACAACTGGTCTAGATGCAGTTTAAGTTTCAAAATCGTCCCAGTTTACTGCCAGAAAAACACAATGATAGATGGAAAAAAAAACACAACAAGACAAGTAAGGAAAACAATAAACAACAAGAAAATAACAAAGGATAAAAACCAAGAAACTTAGCTTTTTGAAGAACCAAGGCTCTTGATACCAAATGATGGCAAAAAAAAAAAAGAAAAATGCTCTAGCTAGGACAAGCCAAATCTAGAAGCAAATCAAGCCATAAGATAATGGATGAAGATTGCGGAATTTGGTGGTGGTGAAAGGTGTTGATAGCTCATGGTTTTGATGAGTTTGAATGGTGATGGAAGGTGCGTTTGGTGGTTCTCTAAGAGAGGTTGGGCCAACTCTTGGAGGAAAGTGGCTAGAGGAGGCCACTTGGGTTGCTCTAGCCTAGGGTGACCTTAAAAGAGTAGTATGGCACAAAAATGGCAGCATAACTTTACTCTAAATCA
>NC_028360.1:4675759-4720651 GCF_000741045.1 Vigna radiata var. radiata
TGGTCAACACACCCATTTTGGAGGTCCAAGCATAGTCAACTTTGGGCCTTGACCCTTTGTTGACTTGTTTGGTCAAAATCCTATTCTACTTGGCCCAAAATACAAGGCCCAATTGAAATCCTACACTACTAGGCCCATAATACTAAGTCCAAATAAAATCTAGACTACTTGGCCCATAATACAAAGCCCAAATAAAATTTAGACTACTTGGCCCAAAATACAAGGCCCAAAATTATTATTATTCTACTAAATCTTCATGATGACTTAAGATGGCCCAAGAGAAAGAGTCTAGGCCCATCTTTCATAAATGCCTCCAATTCTTCATGAATGTTCTAGGTCATGGCAAGGGTTATGCCATCATAAGGGAAGAGTTGTTGTTTATGGATAAGGAGAGCCTATATATAGACTCAAGCAAATACTCTTCCATTCTTCGTTTCTGGCCATTTAACGCATTTAATAGATTAATATAAGTGTTAATCAATTAAAATGAGTACAAATAGCTATTTTTCAAATGCTGGAAAACTCCAACGATCAGCTTTAATCGATTAAAATGTATTTTAATGGATTAGCTAATAGATTAAAATTTATTTTAATCTATTAAAACAGAGAAAGTTGAGTTTTTAGCTTTTACTTATTTTAATCGATTAATACTAGTTTTAATCGATTAAAATAGTGCGATTTTGACTCTGAACATCAATTACAAAGTATGAAAGTACATGGAATCAAAACCAATGAAAATCTAACTCCTAGACAATAAACTACAATTATTACAAAAGCTTTTTATAACAAATACAAGTCTTCAAAGGATCTTCATGAATCTTGATATATCTTGACTTGATTTGGGCATCATCAAAACTTCATCTTCATCATTTTGCTAACAAGATGGTCACACTGTTTGAATCTTCCATCATATGACTCACATTTAGTGTTCAATCCTCCATCCCTTCAACTTCGATAATTGAGTCTAAACTTCCAATTGCCCTTTCTAAATGTATATGCTCTATCTGTAATACATATCCTCATTACACTACTTTGAGTTACATCTTTTTATACTTACCTTTTGTAAGATCTATAGAAAATATATATTTTTATTATTTATATTTTTTAATACTAAAATATTTTAATTTGGTTGTGTACTTGTGTGTTAAAAAATGTTGAATTAGTAGATAAAATTAATTATAATTGTTTTTATTTTAGTTTGGGAAATGCATGAAACAGGTGTTGTATATTGTTGTTTGCATATATTTAACAATGAAAGAAAATTGGTCTAGTGTATGTTGTGCATATATGGACGTGCTCTAGGGTCTCATGTTCAAACCTGTCGCAATCGGGATCGCTAAGGGACGGCAAACAGAAAACAAACGGGTTTACGAAAAGATTTTGGGAGTCGCCACCATAATTTATTATGGAAAAACTATGGAAAAAACCATAAAATAAGACATGGTCTACGAAAGCTAGATTTTAGGTTCGGAAATTAGTTACGCATAAGGAAGATATTAGCACCCTACTAAGCTTGCCTAAAAGCAGTATCTTTAATTAAATGTATAAAGTTGACAGGGTTTTCCAAAATATTTAATTTTCCCTAAAAATAATAATATAAATAAACTATTAAGAAAAAAAATAATTTTTGTTTTATGAAATCGACAAGGATTGACTTTGCTCCTACGTATATCAATTTATAATGGAAAATAAGAGATCACATAATTTTGGTAAAAAAAAGGTTTGGTTTAACAAAATTGACATTTTTTTTGGTTTTAAATATTTGGATTTTTTTTATTTCAAGAATGTTGGGAAAAAGGAAAGAAACCAGCCATAGGCCAGCACATACTTATATTAAAAAATTTATGATTTGAAAAAAAACATTGTTTGTGTGTAGTAA
The DNA here is from genome assembly GCF_000741045.1 of Vigna radiata var. radiata. Taxonomy (NCBI): domain Eukaryota; kingdom Viridiplantae; phylum Streptophyta; class Magnoliopsida; order Fabales; family Fabaceae; genus Vigna; species Vigna radiata. The sequence goes on from NC_028360.1 coordinate 4,677,639, forward strand.
AAAAAATAATATCTTTGGAAAAAAACTTTAAAGTATAATAAAAAGAGAAAAATAAGGGTGTAGAGGTAACATACGTTTTTAGCTTTTACTACTCCCTTAATTCTTACTTGGTGGTTGCCATTGATGGAATCTTTTGCATGAGAACTTATTTTCCTCTATACTCTCTTTCTCTCTTTCAATCTCTATTATTTCTTGGTGTCTCCCTCTATTTTGTTCGTCCTCCCTTTCTATATAGGGTGCATATTTATATACACAAATTGTAATATTATTGTGATATTGCCTTAATTGCGAATTAATTGACAATGAACAAAATAGGGAAAAGAATGGTCTTGGTTACAAGAAAAGCAAATCAAATAATATTCAAGACATTGATTATAATTATTGTTAGAAAATTTATCCATTTTTTTTTTTAAAAAAAAAATTCCCTTTAAAAAGAGACTGACGTAGCAAAATATATCAGTATATTATTTTCAATTATTGCTTATAATTATTGGCCTAATATTGATTCAAATTATTACCATATTAAACTAATATTTCAAAAATATTTTAAAGTTTGAAAATCACGTATACATATTTTTTTAAGGAAATTTATTTTATTATTTTCTTCTTCCTTCTTTTTACCCACCATTAGTTATTATTCTTTTATTCTTTATTTTTATTTATTTACTTATCCGGACGAAATTGGGTCCGGATGAAACTGTGAACACCTAATTTCGTCCGGATAAGTAAATAAATAAAAATAAAGAAATAAGAGAATAATAATTAATGGTGGGTAAAAAAAAGGAAGAAGAAAATAATAAAATAAATTTCCTTAAAATAATATGTATACGTGATTTTCAAACTTTAAAATATTTTTGAAATATTAGTTTAATATGGTAATAATTTGAATCAATATTAGGCCAATAATTATAAGCAATAATTGAAAATAATATATTGATATATTTTGCTACGTCAGTTTCTTTTTAAAGGGAAAAGTTGTTTTTTAAAAAATGGATAAATTTTCTGACAATAATTATAATCAATGTCTTGAATATTATTTGATTTGTTTTTCTAGGAACCAAGACCATTTTTTCCCTGTTTATTCATTGTCAATTAATTCGCAATTAAGGCAATATCACAATAATATTACAATTGACGAAAAAAGCATATATTATTAAGAATTCAAATACATGAGAGTTCACAAGGTTACATCATTCCCTAACAACAAATATAAGTTAGTTCACCATCGTCACGGTGAAACTAGATGTACAATGGAGAAGAATGAGATATCAAAACCCTAAAAGTTGAAGATGGAAGCTCCCACATCCAAATTCACCTTCAGAGAGTGGAATAATGTGTTGTTGCACCTCCTCTGCCAAAGATACAAAACCTATGGCGTCTAGGCCCTTTAAATAGAGTGAAATCAAAATAAAAACAAAGCCCAGGCCTATCTCGCTAGCGCTCAGCGCCCCACTTAGGGCGCCTGGGCGTGCTGCGATGCTAAAAATTGACGCTCAGCTAGACTAAAAGGGCAAGCAAGTGTGGTGCGTCTGAAAAAGTGGCGCTTAGCGCCCTAAAAAGGGCGCCCAAGCGTGGTGCGACAAGCTTTGGCACTGAGGGGCCCTAAAAGGGTGCTCAGGCGTCGTGCGTTCCTCCTTTCTGATGCTTTTCCAAGCCTTTCTGAGCTCCATCTCCTTGGCACTTCAACTCTGCTTTCCATATTATCTCATTTACTGCTAAAACAAGGGAATTTAGTCATAAAATCATTAAGTTCAACCTCAACTCTCTTATTCACACAACCTAATAGAAAAACATGATTTCAAGCAAGTTTCTAAGTAGGAAAGGGTGCATTCAGTATCAAAATTACATCACAGATAACGGTGTTTACAACCGTTATTAAGAGGTAACATACCTTTTTAGCTTTTGGTACTCCCTTAGTTCTTACTTGGTGGTTGTCGTTGACAAAATCTTCTGCGTGAGAACTTATTTTCCTCTATACTCTCTTACTCTCTTACAATCTCTATTATTTCTAGGTATCTCCCTTTATTTTTTTTGTCCTCCCTTTCTATGATAGGGTGCATATTTATATACACAAATTGTAATATTATTGTGATCTTACCTTAATTGTGAATTAATTGACAATGAACGAAATAGAGAAAGAAATGGTCTTGGTTGCAAGAAAAATAAATCAAATAATATTCAAGACATTGATTATAATTATTGTCAGAAAATTAGTCCATTTTTTTTTTAAAAAAACTTCTCTCTTTAAAAAGAAACTAACGCTGCAAAATATATCAATATATTATTTTCAATTATTGCTTATAATTATTGGCCTAATATTGATTAAATTATTACCATATCAAACTAATATTTCAAAAATATTTTAAAGTTTGAAAAACATGTATACATATTTTTTTAAGGAAATTTATTTTATTATTTTCCTCTTGCTTTTTTTTACCCACCATTAATTATTGTTCTCTTATTCTTTATTTTTATTTATTTACTTATCCGGAGGAAAGTGGGTGTTGACAAAACCCCATTAATACCATTTGGTTTCCTAGCTCTTTTACGTTCCTTTCATTGGTTGTGTGGACCCATAATTAGGTGAGAGAAGATGCAACATTTAATGCACTTCGGTTAGTGCTTGCACGATTTTTAACGTTAGAGAGAGAAAGCTTTGACTTTTCTATTTTCTTTTAAGTATTCATGATTTACGTGAGTTATGTTACAAATGAGAAACATTGATGCGTTGAAGAGATTTTGATGATGATGCACTTGAAGACTTGAAGAATCAAATACATTAATTGTTAAAAGCATTCTTTGTAGAAATTATTTGTATAAGAGTTACCTTTAAATTATAAGGACTTAGAAGTCTTATAACTTATTCTTTATTATTGATTTCTTAGCAATAATCAATTATCATAGGTGATAATCGATTATCACAACACAAAGTAGAAAAGGCTTCGTCTCGGTAATAATCGATTATCACATTTTCTAAAACCCATAACGACCTGAAATAATCAATTATCATTTATGACAATCGATTATCTCTGGATGTTGGGAGATGTCTTCTCATTTTCTAACCCCTAGCCTATAAATAGAAGCCTTATAAACCTTTTAGAGGTAATCTAAACTCTTAAGAGTAGAGAATTGGTTCTGAGGAAGTTCTTAAGTTTAAGTGTAAGCTTGATCAAAGTCTTGAAGAAGGGGAAACTTGATTTTAGTGTGTGTCTAAAGTTTCAAGTGGTTCTCTACCGAGTTGATTAAGTTGTTGTTCATTCCCTCGTGTGTCGAAGGAAGGTGTATTATGCTCTTTTCATTTCATTACTTTTATTGTAATCTTAACCTAATTTTTAGTGAAAAGTTAATCATTCTTTTATAGTGATGAACAACTTAACATAGAATCTTTTGATTCGAAGAATGATAAAATTTTGTGTGTGCTTTTATCTATCTTTGCATCTATTATTTATAAACTGCTCGACGAAAATTCTAAAAGCAAACTATTTTTTTTTCAAAAGAATCAATTCACCCTCCACCTCTTGGTTATTGTCCGTTTTTTATGCTCATTAAACATTTCGCTACGCGATACTAATTCCTACAAGTTATAGGCGTAGCTTTTGCATCTACAAAATCAAATTGCATCCAAGAGATAGAAATAGCTTTTCACTTGGTTTTTCATGCATATTTAGATGAACCAATGAGTCTTTTGTGCACTTTGAAAAGTCAAAGCTTTAGATAAAAGAAGGTTGTTTATTTTTTGTCTCTTTTTCAAAAACAATGGGCACATCCACGAGCAGAGGTTACGAGTGAGTTTAAGGGCAATTCAAAAACTCATTTTCTTGGGCACACGAGTTCCAAACTAGCCTCATAGGCACATGAGTGGTAATAAAATAAAATGGGAAGTTTTAGGGGTGATAAATAGAGTAACTTGGGACACCTTTTAACTCTTAAAATATCCCAATTTGTTTGGGAGATATGAGGAACCAAGAAAGGAAACTAAGAATGGGTTTTAAACACTCTTTAAGTTGAGATTTTTCCCTACATTTTAAAGCCCAATTGTTAGGGCCGGATGATGAGTGGTTGAGTGAAATATTTAAGCTTTTTTAGGGTAAAAGGAGGATCATCTTGGCCTCTTGGCAAACCTAGTAGCCGCGAGAGGGAAAGAGAGGCAACTGTAGACCCACGTGTGCAACCATAAACATGAGAATGGAAGAGAAAGAGAGGGATGAGACTCAAGGAACCAAGTGTAGCCGCGTCAGAGGAAGGGAGGTACTGTTACATGGGAGAAACCTTCTTGCTAGACACCTCGGGAGCTTGAAACACTTGTTGGAATTCTAGGTAAGGGACCTTAATATGATTTGGTTTTGGATGGGTTGCAGGTTCCTTTCATGTTTTGTTACTGTCTTTGTGAATCTCTATTGGCATGGTTTTCTTGATAAGTTTACTTCATGTTTGAGTGCTTAATTTACATGAGTCCATGGGTTGGTTTAAGGGTTCTTTTCGATTTCTATAATTTCACATGTATGAGCTTGTGCTTTGGTGCATTTTTCATGGGTTTGAAGTAGAGTGCAATTAGTGTAATAAGTGTAACCATGAGTGAGAGAAGATTAGGTGAGTTTGGGGTGTTGGGTCTTCTTGGAAGAGAAGTGAGAGAAGGAGAGAAAGAGGAGAGTTAGTGAGCCATATTTTTGTTTTTGGATATTTCTTAAAGGAGGAATAAGTGAGTGTGGGTAGCAATGAGAGAACCTTTCCTATTTATTTTAAAGGTGTTAAATCTTGGGTTGTAGGGGTTTTTTGAGTGAATTTGGGTTCATGTGAGTTGTGGATGAGAATGGGAGTGAAATGAAGATGGAACCTTAAGTACATTGGTTGTGTTACGAGCTAGTGTTTTTACGTGAGGAAATAAAAAAGATGGAATTGGTGGAAGAAAGAATCTTAAGTGCATAGGTCATGTTGGGAGTGTGATGTTTACATGAAAATGTGAAGAAGGAGTGAATGGGTTGAAATACTTGGAAAACACTAGAAGGGGGGTTGAATAGTGTTCGAGGAAAACTTTTTGCAAAGGAGATAGTTTAACAGACTTGTCAAGGATTAAAAGATTATTTATAAGTTGTTAAACCCTTGACCTGAAAGTTTTGTTCAATCTATAAGTTCTGAAACAAATATTTTTCAGTCATTTAAATAGATTACTTGTAGCGTTTTGATAAGACCAATAATTAATAAAAATAGCATTTGATGACAAGAGTTGTTATGATTGTTAAGAAACCACCCGACTACAAGGTTTGTAAAAGGAGCGTTTAACAAGATTAAAGCATGAACTGCACAATTGTTTTTATATTGGTTCACTCCCCCAAGCTACGTCAAGTCTCCTCTAAGACCTCTTAGAGGGTTCCATTATAATTTTCAAGATGATTACATTTGAGTATTCTCATCACTCCTTATATCCCTTGTCACTCCAAGTAACCTTGTTACTCTTACTAGAATCGAGTTTCAGCCACTTCTGGTTTTCACTATACAAACCTGTCTAGCTACCATTTAACCCCATCAAGTTAAATGTAAAGTGTTTGAATTCTCTTCAGAATTTACAATCAACTAATTTTGATACAAGTCCTTCGACCATTTCTCTCGCAGAGAGGATGTGTATATAATACAATTCAATCTAATAGACTCTTAGAATTTTCTCTCATCTTACAACAATAAGCTTTTGTTTCTACAAAGCTTGAGAGTATTTTCCTTTTTCTATTGAGCTTTTTCTTTTCTTCATAGACTTTTCTTTCGTATTCGTGTGCTTATTCTCTTTCTCTTTTCTTTGAAATTATTCAATTTATAGGCTTCAAGAAAATGTTTGTTAAATAGTACTTTGCCTTAATCTTCAGATCTTTTTAGCCTTGTCGTTTGTAGCAGCCGTTGGTTAAAGTCAACTTGTCAGAGTAGGCATGCTTTTTTAGTTCTTTCTCAAAAGTTGGTTGTACAAAGTTTTTGGCGCAACTTTTGATAGAGATAACATTCTGTGAATGTCTTGTTTGTCTCTAACGTCCACTTTTGATTTGTATAGGATGATAGGTAATATGCACAAAGTTAAGTAGATATGCATGATGCAGATATGTCCTTTTTCTTATCACTTTTTTTTTGTTTTTAAACATTGTGCATTGAATGGTATTTAATGTATGTTCAGATAAACAAAGTGTTTTTCATGTTTTCTACCATTCAGGTAGGATTTGATCGTTTGAGCTTTTCACTAAGATACTAAGTAGTTGATGAAGGCTTCAACGTTGGATGAAGTAGATCGTTTGACACATGGTATCACCTAGCCTATGTACAAAATTCTTTCAGTTATTTATGTTTCGCTCCACATTGCGTTCAGTAAGGTGTCTTTCAACTGAAGTTTTTGGATCATCGTTTAGGACTTTTGGCTTGCTTTCTAAAAACATCGTTTGACACTTTCATCTATCAAGATATATTGAGAGTTCATTTGATCATCTCTTAGAAATGCATAGTACTAATTCATTCAACAAGACTTCCATTAACATATTAAATAAGGAAACTATTTAATGGTGCGTCTGTTGATACATTAGTGTTTTTTGATATGGGGAGCAATATGAGTGTTGAACTCAATCCCTGATGTGTTTGGTTTTTGATGATGACAACACATTGACTATAGATAATGCTAATTCTTATCATTATTTAACCATCAATTTAGTAGCAAAATCAACTCTTTTCTAGCTTATAACTTGCTTAACCCTCTCTTTTATCTTACTTTTGTGGATAATTGTGTTTTGGGCTGCTTTGATGTACTTTCATCTATAATTCCTTTATTTTGTAGCTAATAATATGCTTGGAAGAATCTCAAACAATGTATAGAGCTGAACCAACCACAAGAAGCAAGCAGATCTGCAAAAAAAATAGAAAAAGATGTAGTGCAGAAAAGTCAGGCTGAAGGCCCTGGCTGAGGAGCCCTGAGCACCACCTAGTCAGGTTGATGGCCCTTAGTTAGGGTGCTGAGGGCCCTTAGCAAGGGTGCTGAGCGTCATTTGCGTCGTAACCTCACTTGGGCGGCCTCTCTAGGGCCGTTGAGCACCGGCGGTGCTGATGTGGCGGTTCTGTTCTATTTAAACCTAAAACACGAAGAGAAAAGGGTCTTTGGTTCTTTGGAGGCATGATTTCACTCAGAAGAGAGCTTGGAGGGCGGCATGATTTCCCTTCTTCCTCTTTGGTTTCTTGTTCTTCTTCCATGGTCATGTTTTAAGCTCTAAGGCTCTCCATGGAGATGGAGAGCCAAGCACATCTTGTTGGGATTAGTTGTAGCCTATGAATTCTTGTGTAATGGATGATTGAATCGTATTTATATATGCCTTTTCTATCAATTGCCAGTATTCTTGTTCCCAATCTTAAAGCTTGCATGCAATGGGGTCGTTCATGTTTTGATTTTGGGGTTTCATGGGTTATGGGGACGTAAGATGGAACCTAGAACTGAAACAAGATTCCTTGTGTTTCATTGATTCTATGGATGGAAGATGATTCACATGTTGTCTTAGATCTTAGTTCTTAATGCATATTTGCATATTCATTAATCAAAGGATTAATAGTTAATAGGTAAAAGCTAGACTCTTTCACCTAAGGAATTAGGGGTAGAGTAATTTTGTGGATTGACTTTAGAATTTGGTGGAGAGGAGATGAAATTAGGTAAGCACAATAGTGAAATAGGTGAAAACTAACCTTAACATTGCCATCTCATACCAATTCTAGTCTTTTCTGTTCTCAGTGCCTTCAATTCCAAAGTCCAACATTGTAATTATTCAGAATTTTATTTTCCTTGCACTTGTTTTTCAATATATATATATATTGTTCTTGAGTATATATGAGTTGTTAATAGTGCAATTAACTAGTATTACATGAGTCTCTTGGAAAATTGATAACGGTTGAAAAACCGTTATTTTCATACTTAAATTTGACATTAAACACACTCTTTATGACTTAGAATTAGCTTGAAATTATGCATTTTGTTTAAGTTAGAGAATAAGAGAGTCAAAGTTGGTTTTCTTGGTTTTATGCTTAGTTTTCCCTTGATTTTGTAAGTTTATTAAATGATTGGAAAGAAGGGTTGGAGTATCAAGGAGTTGCAATGCAGAAAAATCAAACAAAATGCAGAAAAGTCAACCAGAGTGCCGAAAAACGAAGTGCTGAAAAATCCTCTAGCGCTGAACGGTGGGTTTGTACCGCTGCACGGTGGGTTTGTACCGCTGAGCGGTGGCGTTGTTGATGAAGTTCACTGTTTCGCGCCTGAGCGCCACCACTGGGGAGCCATTTTGATTGCTGCACCCACCGTCGGGCAGTGAAACCACCGTTAGGCGGTGTACTATTGGGCCTGGGCCAAAATTCTGTTATTTTTCTATGCTATATATATAGACCCAAAAGAACCAGAAGGGGTATCTTTTGACAGAAAGGACACAGAAACACCCTCTTCACCCTCAGAGGCGGATTTTGGATGCGGGAGCTCCAATTTATCAAATCTAGGGTTTATCTTTTCATTCTTTTCATTATTTTCATCTAGTTTCACCATGATTATGGTGAACTAAACCTCCATTGTTTTTCGGGACTTGATGTAATCCTTTGAAACTCTCATTATTGAATTGGTGCTTAATTCATATGCTTATCTTAGATATATTAGAGTGGATTAGGATGAAATCATAAACCCCAACAACACAATTCAATCATACATCATTCACCCGTGTTATCTTTTGGTCAATTGATCAAAACCTTGGCATGCATATTTAATTTTCGTTTCTGCATTATAAAACCCTAATTTTCGTTATTCAAGTGTTAAATAATCAAGAAATCACATGAAAGTTTAGGCCTATGAGTCTCTAGGGAAACGATACTCGGACTTACCGTTTATTATTACTTGATACGATCTGGTACACTTGCCAGAGTGTTAACAAGTTTTTGGCGCAGTTGTCGGGGACTTGTGGTTTTACTATTCTAGTAGTGTGATTATTAATTAACTTTGACTTGATTTTTATGTTTATTTTTTTTTTCTAATAAAAGCTTTCTACGGTTTTGGTTTCTTATGTATGCAGGATACAATTCGGACTAAGAGCAAGAAAACGTCGGAACCTCTTCTTGAAGGTTTAAGTGAAACTTGAAGGAGAAGGAGGAATCGAACCTCTAGATAATTGTGTCCTTCAACTGAGGCACAGTTACAACCCTCACCACAAGCATCTAACCAGAGCTCATAAGAGATGACGGAGGAGGAGGCTCCTAGAAGACGCACTCTGGCGGATGCTTACACTATTGTTTGCCCTCAACACTTTAGCAGCATTTCAAGGCCGAGGTTCAATGCACTAAGTAGGGAGTTGAAACCGACGTTGATTCACTTGGAGCAAAGTAATCAATTCAATGGGTTGTCAACTAAAAGTCCATATGATCATCTCACCACATTCAATGAGATTTGTAATACGGTGAAGCTCAATGGAGTGCTAAACTGTGGTTGAATTCTTTTACAGAAGATAACTTTACAACCTAGGAGGCTGTGGTGTCCAAATTTCTGAGCAAATATTTTCCACAGTCTAATATCAACAAAGGTAAAATGGAAATTTCTTCTTTCAGGAAAGGCATGGAGGAAACCCTAGGCCAGGCGTGGGAAAATTATAAAAGCTTATTGAGGAAGACGCCTATGCACGGTTTTGATGATACATCAGTAGTCCTTTCATTCCTTGGAGGTCTTGGCATTCAAACAAAGCTCTTGCTAGATGCAGCAGTAGGAGGTAACATCAAGAACAAGACTGTAGAGGAAGCATATGAATTGATAAATAACATGTCTACTAATGATATGGAGGTGCAAAGTGGAAGTGGAGATTTTCTTCAACAGAGAGGGGTCTCACAGTTACAATCTCAGTATGCCTTGCTCGCGCAGAATAAGATTATTGCTCAACAATTGGAGAATTTGACAAAGATACTCTCTCAATTGCCATAAGAGATACAGAACATTTCACAGGTTCAACAGCAGCAACAATCACTATGGCAACAAATATCCTCTTTATTTGACAGAACTACAAAGCTTGAAGAAACTCTTCAACAATTTATGCAGGCAACTATCTCTAATCAGAAGAGTACCAAAGCGGTCATTAGAAACTTGGAGATACAAGTTGGCTAATTGATGACGATTTAAAACACTGTTATTTGCTATGTGATTTTGATACTAAAAGCACCCTTTTTCACTTAGAGACTTGCTTGAACTCATGAGTTTTCAATAAATTGTGTGAATAAGAGAGTTGAGGTTGATTTTAACAGTTTTCTAACAAATTCCCCTTGTTTTGACAGAAATTAAAGCAATACTGGAAGAAGAAGTGAAAAGCCAAGAAGATGGAGCTCAAAAGGGGTCAAAAAGGCACCAAAGAGGGAGAAAACCCGAAGCCTAGGCGACAGGAACGAAAAACAGCGCATCCAAGACCAACGCTGGTCGCCCAGGCGACGGCCCTGACGCTCGGGCGATGGACGCCCGAAGCTTAGGCATCCAAAACTGGTGCCCAAGCCTCACATGAACCTCAATTCACGCTTGAGCGAGCTCCCTGCGACGCTTAAGCGTGATTTCACGTGGATCGGGCACTGATTCTGCTCTGATTTGATTCTTTTGGACCGGGCTGCACTTTGGGATGCGTTTGGAACTATTTAAAGGACCCTAGGGCTCTAGATTTTGCATCCCTGGCAGAAGAGAGCATAACAATACACTCCTAGCCAATTCTTAGTCTTTTCATTCTTTCTTTCTTCCATTGTTCATAGGTGTCACCATGTCTATGGGGAACTAATTTCTATTTGTTGTTGGGGAATGATGTAACCTTGTAAACTCTCATGTATTTGAATTGATTCTTAATTCTATATGTTTTTTCATTAATTGTTAGAGTAATTCATCTGTTTTATTCTTGCTTATACAATAGCATTATCTGTGATTTGCATGAGTGTCGGGAGGTTCCTTTCAATTCAGGTCCTTGTTGAATTACTCCTAAGGGTTATATTGCTCAGGGATGAGGTTATGAGTCTTAGTCGTCTTAACCTCTTGACCTTCACATCTTTTTACCAGGAATGCTAGGAATTGTATGAACTGGTAATTAGGGACAAACTTATTTACGAGAGATCGGGTTTAAGTGTTTTAGTGAGGGACGTTGGCATTAATGAATAAAGAATAATTCTTATATACATGGGAGGGAACTTGGTAAAGTCTAACCCCAACACCATACTCATCTCATATAAATCAACCTCCATTCATCTTTGTGCTCTTTTGCCACTGATAAATTTTATTCTGCTTTATTTTATTCTTTTTGCAATACAATCCATGATCTCTTTTCTTTTAAGTCTTAATTAATCCTGTTTTCACACAACTATTCAGCGCCGAGAGTCCTCTGGGATACGATACTTGATCTTACCATTTTATTTTACTTGTGTAACTCGGTACACTTGCCGATTTGCCCCAACACCAATTGGCTAAAAAGTTGGAGGATGTGCCTGGCAGGAGTTTTGGGGCTAATACTAAAGTTATCCCTAACGAAGAGTGCAACGCCATTATGACTAGAAGTGACAAGATTTTGGATGAGAGAAAAGATAAAGTTGAGTTGAGTAAAAAAGAAGAAGAGAATGAAGAGAGAAGAGGTGAGGTTAAGAGAAAAGAAAAGAAGAGGGGAGAGATAAAAAAAGAAAAAATAGTGGAGAAACCCCTTCCTAATCCGAAATGCTTTTCAAAGATTGAAAAAGAGAAGCAATATGGGCGTTTCATGGAGATCTTCAAGTAATTGGAGATTACTATGCCTTTGACCGAAGCACTGCAACAAGTTCCTGCTTATGCGAAGCACATGAAGCAATTCCTCGAAAAGAAGAAGTATCTAGATGAGGAAACAATTGAAGTGCAGGGTAATTGCAGTGCCATATTACAGAAGACGCTTCTTCTCAAATTTAAAGATCTGGGGAGTTTCACCATCCTTGCACCATTGGGAATTATGATATAGGGAAGGCTCTAGTTGACTTAGGAGCTAGTATCAATCTTATGCCCTTATCTATGCTTAAGAAGATTGGTGGTCTGGAGGTCAAACCTACAAAAGCAATCTTGCAAATGGCAGACAGGTCCATCAAGCATCTGTATGGTGTGATAGAAGACGTGGTGGTGAGAATTGATAAACTCAAATTTCCAGTGGACTTTGTAGTGATGGAGATGGAGGAAAATGAAGAGATACCGATCATTCTTGGACGACCATTCATGAAGACAACCAAGGTTGTCATTCATGTAGATGATGGATTGCTAACATTGAAGGATCAAGAAAGAGAGGTAACTTTTAATGTCTTTGAAGATGGACAGCCAATTCAAGAGAAGCAGATTAGTCTTAAAACTTCAGATGAAGTTTTATCAGTGACTAGTCTACCATATAAAGCTGTCAAGTTGGTCAAGAAAAGCATTACTTGTTTCTCTACAAAAGAGGAAGGAGAGGAAGAAGAGAAGGAAGAAAAATTGGTTCACCAACACCCTGAGGTGAAAAGTAATGAACCCAAACCTGGCACACTAGTGAAATTCAAAAACAGGTTATGGGTTGTCAAGAATATTAAAGAAAAAGGGATTCTTGAGATTGAAGCTCCTTATTCTAGGAGAGTGAAGTTGGTGGCCAGGAAATTGCTAAGATTTTGTCGGTGTTATGAAGGAAGGAAGAGCATCAACATTAAAGATCTAGATTGAGCTTATTGGGTCAGGCTCGTGACGTTAAACAAGAGCTATCTGGGAGGCAACTCGGTTTTCTAAACCTATCTTTTTAATTTATGCTTTATTTGCCTATGTTTTTAGAATAGGTGTTGATGTACTTGGTTTAAAACTTATATCTGATGCAATGGGTTGATGATGATTTAATGAGTGTGCTTGATGATGCTTTTATATTGATTGATGTTGAAATGATATATGAGATGCTATATGTTGGTGGTGTGGTTCACAATATGAGTGAATAGATGCATGATGATATGATTGTGATTGTGAGACTAGGCAGGATGTGTATCTATGTATTAGAACTTGAAATTAGTATATGTGAGGTTTTGAACTCCAAAGTTTTTGATTGAATGATTGCTATTACTTTGAAAGCATGAATGACTTTGCCCAGGTTTCTATGATTAAATCACTTGCTTTCATGTCATATGGTCAAGGCTATTTTTGATTTAGCCCTTTCTTAGCCAATGCAAAAAGTTTCATCCCAATTAAAAAGAGCACAATGTCTTCTACCCTTTTTGAACCTAAGCCTTACACAGTATGTGGAAACCCTTTTAAAAATCTTTACCTTGAGTTAAGTTGAGAATTATTGTGTGGTATTGATAAAGGTTCAAGTTTGGGGCTATTAGGAAAGTTGAAAAAGAAAAAATAAGAATTGAGCTAATGTGTTGAGCAAAACATGAAAAAAGATGAAAAAGATAGAAAAGATAGAATGAAAGAAAGATAAGCTCAATGCAAAAAGGGGAAAGTTGGGAATGAGTGAGATTGGTTTGTTTAAAGAGAGTTTGTGCTTGAATGATAAATTTATGAATGACTCTCTTAACTCAAGGATTTTGTGATCCAGAAAAACCAATGTTCTTCTTAGCCCAACCACGTTACAAGCCATAAAAAGTCCTTGTGATGATAACTTGCTTGTGAGTATGATTGATTGTGGTTAAATGAAAAGCAAAGTTAATTTGTGTGACATTGTGATAGTAGAGAGAATGAGTCACCTCAATATACACTTGTGTGCTTGAGTGAAACACTTTCCTTGGTGAGGAGTAGTTCCAGTTATACATGATTGCATCTGTGCTTGGTTAATTGGTCATTCATGATAATAGCATCTGTTGGAAAGATTGTGATTATGTGAACACCGTATTGAGTTTAATGGAAGTAATGTATCTATACATCTTGACTGATATTTTTATGATGAGTTGAGAATGATTACTTGTCTTGGAAGAAAGAGTTTTGGAAGGTGTTAATGCATTGTATTGATTGTTTGAAAACTGAGTTACATTTTGTTTTGCTTGAGGATAAGCAAAATTATAAGTTAGGGGTTGTGATAACGGTTGAAAAACCGTTATTTTCGTACTTAAATTTGACATTAAACACACCATTTATGACTTAGAATTAGCTTGAAATCATGCATTTTGCTTAAGTTAGAGAATAAGAGAGTTAAAGTTGGTTTTCTTGGTTTTATGCTTGCTTTTCCCTTGATTTTGTAGGTTTATTGAATTATTGGAAAGAAGGGTTGGAGTACCAAGGAGTTGCAGTGCAGAAAAGTCAAATAGAATGCCGAAAAGTCAACCAGAGTGTAGAAAAATGAAGTGCTGAAAAATCGGCTGGCGTTGAGCGGTGGGTTTGTTCCGCTGAGCGGTGGTGTTGCTGATGAAGTTCACTATTTCGTGCCTGAGCGCCACTATTGGGGGGCCATTCTGAGTGTCGCACCCACCGCCAGGCGGTGAAACCACCGCTAGACGGTGTACTATTGGGCTCAGGCCAAAATTCTGTTATTTTTCTGTGCTATATATATATAGACCCAGACGAACTAGAAGGGGTATCTTTTGACAGAAAGGAGGCAGAAACACCCTCTTCACCCCTCAGAGGCGAATTTTGGATGCGGGAGCTCCAATCTATCAAATCTAGGGTTTATCTTTTCATTCTTTTCATTATTTTCATCTAGTTTCACCATGATTATGGTGAACTAAACCTCCATTGTTGTTAAGGACTTGATGTAATCCTTTGAAACTTTCATATATTGAATTGTTGATTAATTCATATGCTTATATTCATTAATTGTTAGGGTTTTTCCTCCATTATATTTGCATGCTTTGTTTAAGACATTATTCAATAACATTTTCTATCTATATGGACACGTGTAGGTAGGTCTATGATAACGGTTGAAAAACTGTTATTTTCATACATAAGTTTGATATTAAATCACACCCTTTATGGCTTACAATTAGCTTGAAATCATGCATTTTTCTTAAGTTAGAAAACAAGAGAGTCAAAGTTGGTTTTTTTGGTTTTATGCTTGGTTTCCCTTGATTTTGTAGGTTTATTGAATGATTTGAAAGAAGGGTTGAATTATCAAAGAGTTGTAGTGCAGAAAAGTCAACCAATCCACCAGAAAAATCAACCAGTCAACCAGAAAAGTCAACCACTTGACCAGAATGCTGAAAAGTTGACCAGAGTGTAGTTTTGTGCCATGGCGCTGAGCGCCAGCCCAACACTGAGCGGTGGCATTGAGCGCCAATTTTTCCAGTTTTCACGGTTTTTCGCTTGGGCGACACCGTTTGGGCACTATTTTGAGTGTCGCACCTACCGTTGAGCAGTAGCCCAGCGCTGAGCACTGTAGTTATGGGCCTGGGCCAAAATTCTGTTATTTTTCTCAATTTATAAATAGATTTGTGCGACCCTTAGGGTAATCTTTTGACAGAGAAAGACGATAGAACACCTTCTACACTCCTTGGAGGCAAATTTTGGATGCTAAGGCTCCAATTCACCAACTCTAGGGTTTATTCTTCCATTCTTCTCATTAAATTCATAAAGATTCACCATGTCAGTGGTGAACTAAACCCTTTGTTGTTGGGGAACAATGTAATCTTTGTGAAACTCTCTTATATCAAAATTCCTATTTTATTCATATACTTGTATTGTCAATTGTTTGGGTTTTCTTTTGAAGCTTGCATTGTTTAACTCATTCAGTGTCATGATCTTTGATTTTGTCGATATGGGAACATACGGGGAAACCTAGAACTGAGAAGAATTCTCTTGATTATGCAATACTGCATAGGAATAGGAGTAGGACGGTCAATTGCTTTAAGCTTATGTGATTAATGCATTAGTAATTGCTAGGGAGACTAGGAATAGTAAACTAGTAATTATGGTAATAGGCTCTTCTCGCCGAGGTATCGGGTTTAGAGTAATTTAGAAAGTTGCATGAACATTGATAATAAAGTGGAATATAATAGGAATACTTAATATAGGAGGGTGAATCAGGATGAAATTGAAAACCCCAACAACTTCATTCATGCATACTCTTATCTGTCAATTGATTCAACCTGTGCATTTGCATGTTTACTTTTGTTTTTGCATTAAACTCTCAAATTATTATTCTTTTAAGTCATATGCAATTAATTCACATGAACGTTTAGGCCACAGAGTCCCTTGGGAAACGATATCTGGACTTACTATCTACTATAACCTGATACGATCTGGTACACTTGCCAGGGTGTAAACAGTCAAGACATGAGGAATTTCTCTCGGTAGCAATATTACCTAGACATAGGGATAGGAGGACCAATTGCCTTAAGCTTCTGCGCGAATTATGTAATGCATGATCAATTGTTAGGGAGACTAGACATAGTAAACTAGTAATTAGGAGTAGTCTCTTTTCACCAAGATATTGGGATTAGGGTAAATTAGAAAGTGGCTTTGACAGTAATGAAAAAGTAGAATTCTTAGATATATGAGAGTGGATTAGGATGAAATCATAAACCATAACAACACAATTCATTCATACATCATTCACCTGCGTTATCTTTTGGTCAATTGACCAAAACCTTTGCATGCATATTTAATTTTCGTTTCTGCATTATAAAACCCCAATTTTCGTTATTGAAGTCTCAAATAATCAAGAAATCACATGAAAGTTATTCTAAATGTTTGCTCCTTGACCTTGTCATAAGTTTTTTGAATTGCAATTATTCTTACTCAAGTTCTTTATAGGATCTAGACATACTCCTATATCATTAAGTATTTTAAAGGTTTAATACCTATTTTGATTCCTCTTTACGTAGGGTCTGTTCAAAGTTGTCCCACCTTTTTTAAAAAGTTCACTAAAATCCTAGTTTTCGTAAAAACGGTTCACTTTAGTCCTTATTACTTACGGCGTTAAAAATTTTAACGACAGAGTGTCCAGGTCAGCTATAAGTGAATGAGTTGTTAATTTTTTATATACGTGACAACTTAAAAGACCAATAGCGTGGGAATCTGGTATTTCAAGGTGGTTTTGTTCGAACTTCATCATGTTGCAACTCCAGAATCCATTGCCCTCCATCATGCCGTGAACTCTCCCACCTTCATCATCGACGTTCTTTGCTACCCTTTTCATTCATTGTGCTCCTCTTCAGTTAGTGTGAAACTTCTTTCCTTTATATTTTTCTAGTTACTTAACATGTTTACTTGCAGATGATAAGATTGTATTTCCCCCCTCTTTTGTCTAACTTTTTAGTAATGGAAGAGCAAAGTAATGAAGAGAACCCTCTGCAACTAACATCCTGTGACACTAGGGGCACAGCCAATGATGTCTCTCACTCAGCTGAGGGTCATCTCATTTCCAACCCAATATTTTTCATTGCAGCATCATCTGGAAGAAATGAGAGCCACTGGACTTGCTTTAATTTCTACTTTATTTTTTAATTTTAATAATTTTTGTATTTCAANGANGAAGAATGTTTTATTCTTATTTATTAGTANTATTGCTANTATTATTACTATTGATACTTCTTTACTATAATTAGTATTATTGCTAATATTATTAGTATTATCTACTATACTATTATTATTTTTATTCTAATGACAATGTTACTATTATTATTTTTATTATTATTAATTNAATTAAGATGAAATGAAGATAAAATGACTGAAGTTTTCAATAAATGTGTTGGTCAAAGAAGTAAAAAAAATGTATCGGTCATATATAGAGAAAATTCTTTATAAATTTGTATCCTTGTTCTAAGAGTTGTTACAAAAGTACTGCAGTAGACAACACTTTTGAATATTTTAGAGGCCTATATGATGAATCTCTTTGATGAGGAGAGTCAAAATTTAAAAGCCTTATAATATCAAATCTTAAAGGCATTTAAGAGTTGTGATTATATACCTTATTATTGGAAATGAAAACACTTACCCGCAATCATTAAACATAGTAGAACTTCTCGTACAATAATCATACTATGCTAAATTGAGTTGGCAGAAATTTTCAAAGTTTGGAAGAAGTCATAGATGTATCTGTAACACAAACAAAGATAATAATCATACTACTGCCACTTTCTAGTAGAAATTATCCATAGTGAATACTAAAATAAATACAAGAAAGCTTGTATCATACTAGAGCACTCTCGCGGTTTGCATAGCCTCATTCAAATCATCAACCAAAGCCATAGACAGCAGGAAAAGACCCTTGCTCTCTAGTAGCTAACCAGCTGCTGCAGAATGTTCTTCAAGTAGTTTCCCCATTATCTCCACAAGGGGTTCATTCAACATCTGTTGGTTGATATAATGATTATAACCCTACAATATTGAACAGATTAGCCTATGCACTCAATCATTTGACACTGATATGAGCAACTATTTTATTGCATCACTATTTGGGCAAACACATGAATTCACAATGATTCTGTGTATTTATTGATATGAACCATCAAATGTATATACCTCATGAAAAACTAGTGGTATACCAGTTGATTCTTCTTGCAATCTACTTCCACTTTATTCCTGCTAGGGGTAGGCAAACTGCACTATTTGCACTGCACTGTAAAGTAATTATAATTAACTACAAAATAGTTTAAATAAACTGGACTGTACTAAAAGGTAGTTTAAGAAAACTACACTGAACTGTTTTTTAGTTCAGTTAACTACAATACAATTAAGTAAACTGTTTTTTAATTTAATAAAAATAAACTAGTTAATGGTGGGTATCAACTCCTTGCTTACATTCTTAAGAATGTGTGTGTACGTTTCTGTTTATCAGCTCTTAAAACTGTAATATTAATGATGTTGCACCAGCACGTTGCAAACTTGAATTAAAATTGTTATCCCAAATGTATAAAAAAAATTGCTATCACACTTGATGTGACAATCTCTGTCACTACTGCCACATTCATCTAACATTTCAAAGTTATATTATATTTGACTAGCTTTCTATTAGTTTATTTTTAATAATAGATTTTTTTAAAATAATAGGAAATGTTTATGCTGACTTAAACAGTTATCTCATCTGCTCTTTGTTTTGATCGAAATGACTTTTATCAGTGTTTTTATGTATCAAAATTACTCTGGTAAAATAAGAAATTGATGAAGAAATATTTTATATAGCAGTGCAAATAGTTTATAGTGCGTCGCAGAGGAAGAAATATTTTATATAGTAGTGCAAATATAAAGGAAAGAACTTTCACACTAACTGAAGAGGAGAACAGTGAATGAAAAGGGTAGCAAAGAACGTCGATGATGGAGGTGGGAGAGTTCACGGCGATGATGGAGGACTATGGATTCTGGAGTTGCAACATGATGAAGTTCGAACAAAACCACCTTGAAATACCATATTTCCACGTTATTGGTCTTTTAAGTTGCCACGCGTATAAAAAATTAACAACCCATTCACTTGTAGCTGACCTGGACACTCTATCGTTAAAATTTTTAACGCCGTAAGTAATAAGGACTAAAGTGAACCCTTTTTACGAAAAGTAGGATTTTGGTGAACTTTTTAAAAAAGGTAGGACGACTTTGAACAAACCCTACGAAAAGAGGGACCAAAATAGATATTAAACCTATTTTAAATTTATAAAATAAAAAGCCTGAAAGTTTTAAATTTACATAAAAAAACAAAAGGATAAAAGACCATTAAACATCTTAAGAGCATAGGATGAAAGGTTAATTGTGCAAACTATCTTATATGGTCAATGTACTATATGAAATATACTGATCAGAGTTAATGGTCATTTATGGAAAGTTAACAGATATATTAGCAGGTATTATTGGGTTTGATTGCCTAAAAATATATTGCATTAATGGTTAATCAATGTGCTTGGCTGCTACAAGCCTTTATAAATATACTATTGACGTTCAAGTAAAACAACCTTGATCTATCCTAATACAATAAAGACCTCTTTGAAAAAGATATCTGACTTGAGAGTCGGAGTGTCTTCTGCAGGTCAACAACCCATCGGAGTGGATTGCGTTCTTGGCGAGAATTGGATGGTCAAAAGAGTGCAAAGCAAGGAAGGACGACATGCCCTCAAACCAATTCAACCGAATCATTTTGGCGCTCACCGTGGGCTGAGCAACATTCCCATTAAACCACGAGGAACCAGACGTGCGCTCGGTCTCGACATTGCTACTTTGAATCAATACCAAGTTTTGCAAGAAGATCAAAAAAATTCATAATAATTTCTAAGGGCATGTCTTTTGTTTCGAGAACTTTCAGGAAGGTTCAGTCCTGCATTCAACTTGGTCATGTTCTAATGGCTTTTTATTATAGTTTATAAATTATATTATATTGAAGCGTTTATTTCATTTTGTTTAACTCATTTTTGTTGCATAGGAAGGTTTAATACCTTATCGCTTGGTCGATTGGACCACCAACATTTAACTTTATCAGGTTCTAATGCTATCTCATTAGAAAAATAAAATGTTGAGTATTTTATTTAACGCACATTTTTATGAGTAAAATATCATGCACAAGAAGGTTCAATCCCTTATCGCTTGGTCGATTGGACCACCAACATTCAAGCTTGTTAGGTTCTAATAGCTTCTCATTATAAAAATAAAATGTTTATTATTTTATTTAACACGTATTTTTGTGAGTGAAAATATCCTTTACAAGAAGTTTCAATTCCTTAACGCTTGGTCGATTGGACCACTAACGTTCAACCTTATTAGGTTCTAATAGCTTCTCATTATAAAAATAAAATGTTGAGTACTTTATTTAACACATATTTTTGTGAGTAAAAATATCTTGCACAGGAAGGTTCAATCCCTTACCGCTTGGTCGATTGGACCACCAACGTTCAACCTTATCAGGTTCTAATGCCATCTCATTATAAAAATAAAATGTTGAATATTTTATTTAACACAAATTTTTGTGAGTAAAAGTATCCTGCACAAGAAGGTTCAATCCCTTACTGCTTGGTTGATTGAACCACCAACCTTCAACCTTATCAGGTTCTAATGCTATCTCATTATAAAAATAAAATGTTGAATATTTTATTTACGCATATTTTTTTGAATAAAAATATCTTGCACATGAAAGTTCAGTCCTACATTCAACCTTGTCAGGTTCTAATGGTATTTTATTATAATTTTTAAATTATAATATATTGAAGCATTTATTTCATTTTTTTAACTCATATTTTTGTGAGTAAAAATATCCTGCACAGGAAAGTTCAATCCCTTATCGCTTAGTCAGTTGGACCTCCAAAGTTCAACCTTATTAGGAAAAAGTTCTAGAAAAAGAACTCCTACCAGTCACTACTCAGCCTAGAGCAAAATTTCAAAAAAGAACTTATAATGCCTCTGCTCAACATAAGAAAAAGTTCAAAAAGAACTCCTATTAGTCACCGCTTGGCCTAGAGAAAAAGTTCAAAAAAGAACTTTTAATGCCTTCGCTCACCATAGGAAAAAGTTCAAAAAGAACTCCTATTAGTCACCGCTCGGCCTAGAGAAAAAGTTCAAAAGATAACTTCTAGTGCCTCTGCTCAACATAGGAAAAGGTTATAAAAAGAACTCCTATCAGTCACCGCTCAGCCTAAAGAAAAAGTTCAAAGAAGAATTTCTAGTGCCTCCTCTCAATATAGGAAAAAGTTCAAAAAAGAACTCCTATCAGTCAATGCTCGACCTAGAGAAGAAGTTCAACAAAGAACTTCTAATTCCTCCGCTCAACATGAGAAAAAGTTCAAAAAGGAACTCCTATCAATCATAGCTCAACAGGTTCAGTCCCTTCCCGCTCGGACCACCTACGTTCAGCCTTGGCCGGTTCCAATGCCTTTTCATTATAAAAATAAAATATTGAAGAGTTTACTTTATTTTCTTCAATGCATATTTTTTTGAATGAAAATTTCTTGCACAAGAAAAAGTTCCAAAGAGAACTCATAACGTCTACTACTCAACCTAGGAAAAAAGTTCCAAAGAGCACACTTAGCATTTTCTGCTCAGTCTAGGGAACAATTCGAAAGAGAAATCCTAAAGTCTATTGCTTGGTATAGAAAGGAATGAAGACTTAAAAGGCATAGAAAATAGACTCCCTAACATAACGTGAGCGACCTCTCTTAAGCTTATAATAATCCTTGCGCACCTCTCCCAATAAAGAGCTTGCTTAGGCTTGCGGAACTTATGTAATATATGAAATATACTAATCAGAGTTAATGGTCATTTATGGACAATTATATTATTGGGTTTGATTGCCTAAAAATATATTGCATTAATGGTTAATTAATGTGCTTGGCTGCTACAAACCCTATAAATATATTATTGACGTTCACTTAAAAGAATCTTGATTCATCCTAATAAAATAAATACCTCTTTGAAAAAGATATCTGACTTGAGAGTCAGAGTGTCTTTTACAGGTCAACAACCCATCAGAGCGGCTTGCGTTCTTGAAGAGAATTGAATGATCGAAAAACAGTAGAGCAAGAAAAAACGATCAACCCTTAAACCAATTCAACTGAGAGCTATCAACAAAATTCAAAATTAAAGTTTTTAAGCCAAAGATTAACTTTTTTTTATTATGCTAAAAATAAAATACATCAATATTTATAATATTTAACAAATAAGTGGCATAAATAATTTTTTATTTTATTTTAAAAATGTAACTAGTACATCTTTGTTATATTTTGTATGCATTTTTACAATATTTTTTTTATGAAAACTTACTTTAAATATGTTTCCATGACAACGTAAGACCAATTGTTTTTTTCTTCGATTTTCATATGATACTGAATGGTCAATGTGCGTTCAAACATGAGTGGGGCCCACATCTAAACTCAGATTATTTGTCCTTTTTTATGCCTTTTGCATGGAAACATCTAATGGGCCGATCGAGATTCGTCCTCCACTCTCTTTCTATTCTCTCTCTAGACATTAAAATAGAAGTTCTGTTCTTCTCTGTTTACAATTCGCGCTGAAATCCAAGTTCTTGCCGTGCACCACTGCTTCACTGCACACTCTAGGTACCCCAAATTTCTCAACCTTATGAAATTCTATTTACTGTCTCGTTTTTAGTTTTTAGTTTTTAGTTTTTCTTTTTTTTTTTTTTTTTTTTTTTTTTTTTTTTTTTTTTTTTTTTTTTTTTTTTTTTGTGTGTGTGTGTGTGTGTTCACTGTGCTATTCGGGTTGATTGAAACTTTTCTGGGTTTTATAGAATTACCCTTTTTCAGTTTTCATATTTTGCTGGTGGGTTTTCTCTTGTTTCCGTGAAAGTTGTTTCTGTTGAAGTTTTTTACTTTCTGCATCTCCAAGCACTGTAGTTTAGAATTCGATTGTGAAGTTTGCGTATCTTTATTGCTATGTTGGTATGTTGTATTCCGTTGTCTTTTCTGTACTGTCCCTTTATTATTTAAACAGCTTCGTAGTTTTACTGGGAAAGTTGAGGGGTTCTGAATTGAGAGTGTGATGTCGTTTATGCATAGTTAATGTGAGTTGGTCTGCTAAATTGCGAAACTTTGGCTGTGGAAATATTCATGCGGTTCTCTTGTCTCTTTGCCCCCAACTTTGGTGTTTAATTTATTTATTTTTTGTTTTTATGATGTCAAAATAGTATCACCTGTTTTAGTGTGTATTGTGCAAGGTTAGTGTTGTCTGAGGATGTAATTTGTTTTCTTTGCTCCTTTTTGATATGCAAACAAACAATTTGTTTCTTGGGAAACTGAATGATTCAGTTTTCCTTTGGCAGCTGCGGAGGCTGTTTATTGGATTGGTGATTTTATTAAATTTTTTGCTTTTAAGTTTGATTTTTGTCGTTGTGTTCGTCGTAATTATTCCTTTTGTCACGACATATGCTGAAGGAGAGATTTGGTATTTATAACTCGTTAGATCTTTGCCACTTGTTTATACTTGAATGCTGGTTGGTTACAATTATTATGTTTCATGATCTGGATTTGTGCTTTTTAACTGGTGTTGTTTATGGTGTTTATTGTCATTTTCTACTAGTATATAATGAGTTGTTGTTTCTCTAATAATTTGATGCTGAATTAATGTGCAGATAGAATTTATAGACCAACAATTGCATAAAGCGAAAAGCAAGACTAGATTTGTGATAATGGGGGCCTCGAGCTCCAAAATGGATGATGATAAGGCACTCCAGCTGTGTCGTGAAAGGAAGAAATTTGTTAGGCAAGCACTTGATGGGCGCTGCTCTTTAGCAGCTGCTCATGTTTCGTATATCCAGTCACTGAAAAGTACAGGAACAGCTTTGAGAAAATTCACAGAACCTGATGCATCAATTAGCAATGCCACACTGGAGCCACTGGAGAAAACCCTGTCCCAGTTCTCACTTTCTTCACGATCTGTTTCTCAACACATTGATACAACTGAAACCTTTTCTCCAACTCCCTCTCCTCCTAGTTCTAGTAAGTTCCAAGCAAATCATATGAAATTTAGCTCCAGTTCTTCTAAAAAGGTTGAAGAAAAACTACCTGTTCCTGTTGTTGGAATAGTAACATCATCAGGTACTCCACACGATGCTGCTGCTCAACCCCCTGAAAAGTTTGATCCATCAGCATCTGCTGGAGATTATTCTCTTCCAGTTGAAACTCCACCGTGGGATTATTTTGGTCTCTTTCATCCTATTGATCATCAATTTTCTTTTCAAGAAGCGAAGGTCATGCATCAAGATACGGTGGGGAATGCTGATGATATAACACAACTTATGGAGGAGGAAGGAATTCCTGAATTAGAAGATGATGAGAAGGTTTCTTCTCATGGTAAGGAAGACTCTACGGACTCTGAAGATGAATTTGATGATGAGCCTGGCACAGATAACCTAGTCCAAAGGTTTGAAAATTTTAATAGAGTTAATGACCATGTTAGAGCCAATGGCTCACCTGCCACAATTAAGCCTCTGAAAGGGCATTCTGCTTCTGAATTTGAACATGTGAATGTGGAGAAGGGGAACTCTCCTATTGTATCACAATCAGAGACAGCTTCTACAGAAGTTGAACTTCCAACCGAATCAAATAAATTGATGGAGAATGAAAATCACAGTGAAAAAGTTGTTCCTAAGGATATCTTTTCTGGCATGAAAGATATTGAATTCCTCTTTGTTAAAGCTTCCGAATCTGGTAAAGAGGTTCCAAGAATGCTTGAGGCAAATAAGTTGCACTTTCGTCCTCTACTACCAGCTAAAGAAAGTAATTTTTCGAGCTCTCTAGTTTCCATGTGTTTCCTTGTTAGTTTCTTATAGTTTTGATAATATTAAATTTTAGAAATTTTAGGAGGATATTTGACAAGATCACGTGGATAGAAATATTGACAAATATTCTGGGCACTGTTAAAATTAACATGCCTTGAGCTGGCTATCTGTTTGTCACTCTTAGTCATGTGAAAATGTCACATTAGAGTATTCAAATCCATTTATAGAAGAGACAAATAAATAAATGATGCTTTTATGATATGCTGCACTTTTCCTTGTTATATATATGTCACTTAAGATATAGACAACAACAATGGCTTGACTAAAACAATAGAATTGTTTACCCTTTGGCTAGGCAGCTTCTGTTTAAATGTCCATAACCTAGATCATGATACTTTGAAGAAAATATCTTGTTCTTCTTTGGGTTTAAAAAAAATTCAATTTATAAGAGGTTTTGAAAGTTTCTTTTCATTATTCACTTCAAGATTAAATGCTTTGAAGCTTAAACATGAAATTATTATCATAACAGGTCGTTCAGCTGCACCCTCATTTTTAAAGGCATGTTTCTCATGTGGGGAAGACCCAAGTCAGCTTCCAGAAGGTAATTTCATATTCCTTTTCTGTTGAACTCTCACATTGCTAGGACTTTTGTAGATATTGTGTGTATAAGTAGGAAATATAATATCCTCTTATTATATGTTTGTATTGTTGGAGTCGTGCATGAGGTTATTGGAAGTTTATAATGAATTTCAGCAGGAGCAGATCTGGTCTACTTAAACTGTTGATATTTTTCATGATCCTAACCTTTTTTGTGCTTATATTGGTGTCTAACGACTCTCCAATTTGCTGAGATTACAAGCTTTTTAGAAGTCTCTCAATCTGTAGTGACCGACTGCTGTTTGTTGAAAGCTGTTTCTGGAATCCTATATCTAATTTTTGTTTTCTTTTTTTCACTACATCTTCTTAGAACCTGCTCAAAACTCGGTTAAGTACTTAACTTGGCAAAGGACTATGTCATCCTTATCCTCTTCATCCAGAAACCCTTTGGGACCAAACTCAAAAGATGATATAGAGGACCTTACGAAAAATCTTTTTGATAGTTTGTGCATGATCTCTGGAAGTCATGCGTCAACCTTGGATAGATTATATGCATGGGAAAGGAAGCTCTATGATGAAGTGAAGGTACTGTATACTGTGTATTTCTCAGCACCATTTAGACTTTTCTTTATTTGGCATGTTATGTTTTTATAGTAGGATGTTGCAGAAGTCATGGTTTGGATGTCAGAATAAGCCCAAAAGTTCTTTTCTTAACAAGTTATTAAGCAATAAGGTGTATGCAATGTTAGAAAGGATATCAACTGTTTCTCAGTGAAACAGTTTACTAATTTGACACAGGTTCTTTTAATTTTGCATACAAGGTAGGGACAATTATTATTCTGATTTGTAGCATTTCATTCTTTATGGCCCACTTGATACCCTATTGTGGATATATTGAGATATACGGTGAAGAGACAAGAACAAACTCTATGTGTGTTGCAACATAGGGACATGTGTATGTATAAGAGTCTCATTCAAAGAAATATAAAGAGATGAGCAAGGCCCACATATTTAGTTACATTTAACATTCCCCTTAAGTTGGTGCATATAAATCACATAAACCAAATTTGTTACAAATGTAATCAATTCTAGGACCCCAAAATGACTTAGTGGAGATATCTGCCAACTATTTTTTAGAGTAAAGAAATTGAGTGGTGATGTTTCCATATGCAATTTTTTTTTTTCACAAAATGTGACAATCTACCTCAATTGGTTTAGTCCTCACTGAATTTGAAAAAATATGTAGGGCAACTTGGTTATCATAGATAAGAGCCATTTGTGTGAACTCCCCAAATCTGAATTGTTCAAGCAACTGTCTTAGCCAAATAAGGTCATATGTGGTAGAGGTTATAGCTCTATATTTTGCCTCTGCATTTGATCTTGCTACTACCATCTGCATCTCGCTTTTCTAGAATATCAAGTTGTCCCCAATAAAGACACAATATCTAGAGGTGGATCTCTTGCATTTGATCTTGCTACTACCGTTTGCATCTTACTTTTCTAGGAGATAAAGTTGTCCCCAATAAAGACACACTATCTGGAGGTGGATATGTAGTCAGAAGGAGATCTATAGCCCAATTTGCATCTGAATAACCCATAACACTAGTGTGATTATTATGACCATATAACGAACCTATTTTAGGGGCACCTTTAATTTACTTCAAAATGCGAATAATTGCGTTCAAATGTCTTGGACATGGAGGATTTAGAAACTTACTAACCACATTAACTGTAAAGGAAATGTCAGGACGAGTAACTATGAAATAGTTCAATTTTTCAACAAGTTTTCTGTATTTATTAGGATTAGGAAGTAGCTCCCCATGGGTGAGTCAATGGGCTTGGATGTCATTAGTCCAATTTCCTCTCAAATATCCTATTTATTATTCCTTTGAGAAATGACAATTCTATTGTTGGATTGTGCTACCTAAATCTCCAAATAATATTTGAATTGTTAGGGTTTATTTTTTTGGAAATGATGACACAGGTGTGTAAGATGCCATGATGATCACTACTTGTAAGAACAATGTCATCAACATACACTACAAAGTAGATACATGCAATGATTGTGGGACAATAAAATACTGAATGATTAGCTTTGCATCGAGTCATACCAAATTGTTGGACAACTTCACTGAATGTACCAAGCCATGCCCTTAATTTAGCAAACCAAGAGGTTGCTCTATATAAATTTCCTACAACAAATCACCATGAAGGAAAAACTTCTTGACATCCAAATGATAAAGAAGACGATGAAAAGCAGCCATGGCAATGAATATCTGATAGAAAGCCATCTTAGTGATGAGGGAGGTGTCACCATAGTCCAATATCAATATCCAAGTATAACCTCTGGCTACCAAAGAAGCTTTGAGTCGATCGATAATGCCATCAAGACTAACTTTGACAGCAAAGATTCACTTACCACCAACAAGAAATTTTCTAGAAGGAAAAGGAATGAGATCTTAAGTTCCACTGTTTTGAATAGCACACAATTCAACCATCATAGCTTGTCTCCAGTCAGGTTGGGCTAAAACATCATCTACAATTTTGGAAGAAAGAAATTTATAAAGGGATGGAGACAATTGATGATTGCTTGGAGCAATATAATGTGATGAAGGATTATGAGTAGAGTGTATGCCTTTATGAAAAGCAATTAGAAGATCAAACTCTGTCCCTAGGGAAGAGTTAATAGATGGCCTATCTAAAGGGGGTAGATGTTGGCAGTAGTACACCCAAAGAGGAGGTAACAATGGTGGATCAGGTGGTACATGAGACACAATTGCATTATTAAAGGCAAGAAGGGTGGTAACAGTGCTAGTTGGGCTATCAGAGGGGGGAGAAATAGGCCTAAAATAGAGAGAAATTCCATAAAAGGTAGCATAAGTTAATGTCATATAGTGATGAAGGACGGTGGACTTGTACCCTCTTTGAGATTAAGAGAAACCTAAAAGGACAAATTTGTGAAACCAGCATATAATTTATCAAGGTCAAGAATATGAATGTGGACAAAGCATGTAGACTCAATGAATTAAAGAGGTGAGAGGTTAGGTGCTTTATTGGGAAAATAAATTAAAATGATGGATTTGGTTATCTAATTAAAGCAGCACTTGCAACAATTGGATTTTTATCTACAATAGCTTGTTTTAAATACTCTCGACGACAGTAATATGGCATAGCAACGGTAGTGGTGGCGATGCCCACGACGAGACATTGTTAGCATTGGCTCTGGATGAATAGAGATGGAAGCGTGACGGGGAGCTCTCAATCGGTGAGGTTGGTTTGAAAGAACCCACTTCATCTTCCTTATTCACAAGTGGCTCCATCTTCTTCTTCTCACATCCAAATTGTGTGAGTAAGGTTTGAATTGGTGTTTTATAAAAACGTGCACTTTTTTACAACATTGTAATCAATTGTCATGCAGATATGCTTTTGTGCTTGTGGTTTTCATTACACAGAAACATACAGTGTGCATACACAGATATAATCACATCATAATCACAATAGTATGCATAAACAACACAATATGTCCAACATATGCATTTAACATATTATATGCATTTATCACAGTACGCATAAACAACACAATATGTCCAACATATGCATTTAACATATTATATGCATTTATCACAGTACGCATAAACAACACAATATGTCCAACATATGCATTTAACATATTATATGCATTTATCACAGTACGCATGTACATATTCCATATATGTATTTCATAACACAAATACTTTTCTGTTGTGACATGACAACATCCATGTGTTGTTACTATCAATGTGTTGTCATCATAAAAAACCAACATAACAGGGATTGGATTCATCGATCACATTGCTCCCCCTATCAACACTATTTTATTTGAAATCTCAATAAAAATATTGTTTTACCAACATAGACTTGAATGAAAAGGAAAATTCTAAGGCTGAAAGATTGTCCAAAATATCTCTCGACATCTTCCTCAATACCTGTATTATCATCTGTCCCCTTATAAAACGATCATTGCAAGTAGAAACCATCCATGCAAGGGTAAGCTAACATACAAACATCAAAACATCGTAACAACATACACATACATCATATTATAACAACCCACTTAAACCTTACATAGTCACAATGTCTTAATAACATCATACAATTACATCAATTATTTCATACAATGTTAGGAAGTTGAAGGTATATGAGAGGAGGAATAAAAGAGGAGGGAATTAAAGGTGGGAAAAGAGGTTAATTAGTGAAGAGAGAGAGTATAAATAAAAATAGAATAGGTTGAGGAGAGGATTATGTCAGATTTCTTTTGGGTATAGATTGAACATCTTTTCCAGTGAAGGAAGGTTGGCTTCCTTGGGGGGTGCGTACTTGTATTTTTCTATACTTTACAGAATCAATAATACATATACATTTACATCCATTACTGTTGTTTGAGTGTTGAGGTGAGAAGAGGGTGTTGATTGGGTTACTTGAACAATGTAACCTAACACAACCACACAAAACATGTCATCACTGCAATTTATACAACCATTAGTAAACTCAATGTCAGTAACCGGTTTGTAACTCTCGCACGCAACTTACCAATAGCCTTCACATTTAGTGCATCTTAGAGCACTTGTCCTATCCATTGGCAAAGATTTTCTGTCATGCTTGTGCTTCTTTCTAAACTTAGCAATCTTGTCATTTGGTTTTATAATTCTGGACACCAAGGTATTGACATCGTCTACCAAGTGCAAACTCCTAGGATGTGTGTGTTTCTTGCAATTCATGCTCTTTTGTCCTTTGAGAACCTGAACCTTCCCATAGATCCTATTTTTCCCTTGTATTTTGCAAATATGTATAACCACTTCTAGAATAATACCTCTATTGGAACATGTTGCATTGTGCACTGTTGCTAAAATCCTGCAAAGGTTGGTAAACAAAGTAATGGAATATATCTAGGTCCTCACCACTAGTGTTTCTGTTAGGAACTCAGAATTGAAAAGAGAAAGAAGAGTAATATTCTTTATTGCATAGATTGAAAAGAACACAAAAATAGAAGAGCACTCTCTCCTCCAAGGGTTTCCCCTTTACAAAGAGTTAAAGCTCAATCTACAAAATAATCCAAAAAGTGTCTAGCATACCAGGACCCCCTAACTATATAAAGGAAACCTCATTCACTCTAGCAACCTAACTAACAACTACTCTTTAATCTGTTTCCTCCTATCATACACATTATATCTTATCAGTTTCACTCAAATTTCATACTTGTAGCCTTTTCTCCAACGTACTCTGTTGTCTTTTATTGCTCAAATTCCCTTTAGCACATGTCAAAGAACTCCAGTAACTTAAACAAAAAGTAAAAACAATGTGAAAAACGTTATGAGATCTAAAACTTGACTCAAAAGGCCAAGTAAAACAACAGTCTAGACAAAACTTTAAAGAAATTTAAAAACTCAACAATAAAGCTATAAATAAATAGGACTACCAAAAGAATTAATTTTGATGTGGAAACTCGATAATAAATACTAAATGCAAAATTCAACCGATCCATTATTCATAAGATAGAGCAGCAAATTAATTGTATTGGACTCTTTAATTTCCATTTTGTTGTGGATCCTTACTTTTCTATTCTTTTCAATTTTTTTGGATCCAATAATTTTTCCCTTTAATTTTACAATCCAAACACACGAACACAGAACATGCTACAAAACACTAGCCTCGTTGGATGAGTTAGCTAGTTGGGCGAGTAAGCTCTCTGACTTCTCTTGCTGGATGAAATGGACCGCTGGCTGGGAGAGAGTGTCATTCAACAAAACCTAGAATTTGACACATAATGCCCTTCAAAAATTCCAAAACTCATGCATATCAATTACTTATATTTCTAAACTCATGCATATCAATTACTTATACTTCAAGAACCAAGAGAACCCTCTCTTGAATGAAACTAATTTCATAAATTGACCAGTCAAAGGTGTCCTACATCTGTCTTTGAGACACTTATAAATAGACTTAAATACCTGAGAACTCTAAAGAAAAGCCTAAAGGCATTGGGCTTCAAATTAACTTAAAATCCTAAAGCAGAAAAACAGAATGGACTCGTCACAAACAACATACTTGTCACCCAGCCGCCACTCGCCTAAAGACACTCGTCGACTAACAAATTTTTTAATCTGTAAAACCATAAATAAATGATCACCCAGCGACAATATACTTGCCCAGCAAAATTTAAAACTTTAAAAAAGAAAATTACAATGACTCAAGCTATGATCTTCATATTTTTTAAATTTCAAGCTTCTTTTATCATCTTGAGCCTTGAAGAGATTTGTTCTTCTAATCTTTTATTCTTTGACCTTATTATAGATCCTTTTAACGTCCATCCTCTTTATATTCTTCTTGTATCGGTTCCGGTGATAAGCCTCTATCAAGAGTAGTCTTGAAAAATGTGACTTCAGATGAAATAATATATCATTGAATTGAGGACAAAAATAATAATACCCCTTTTGAAGGTGAGTAACCAAGAAAAATATGTAGATTTGGCAAAATGTTTATCTTTATCTAAAGTAAAATCATGGACAAAGCATGTGCAACCAACAACACAAAGAGGAAGGGAGTAAAGATCTTTTGTTAGATATAAGAGTGATAAACCTAATTATTAAGAACAGAAAAAAATTATTTGAATGTTATGTCAAATGCAAATTATGTGCTATGTATTTATACCAATTTACAGAATCAGATATAATAAATTCTTATCTAATAATTAGAAATCAACGACCCTAATTTCCTAGAATCTGTAATAGCTACTGACTAACAAATTTGTAAAGCAAATGACTAATTATGAAGGTAAAGCAAATTAAATTTATCACTTTTTCATCCTTCATATTATTGAATGCATAAATTTATGATTTGCACATATGTGTACATGGTTCAGGTTATGCTCAGGTCACAGTATCTGAATCTCAATTATGTGGAACCTTGCAAAAGATTTGTCTCTGATTATCAGTTCCGATTCCTTTTATGTTTTTAATCATATTGAATAGATTCTCGACCTATTTCTACTAATTGCAGGCAAGTGGTATGATCAGAAGGGAATATGACATGAAGTGTAAAGTCTTACAGCATCTGGAATCAAAAGGAGAAAAGACTTATAAAATTGATAAAACACGTGCTGTAGTCAAGGATCTGCATTCAAGAATTAGAGTTGCGATTCTCAGGATAGACTCTATATCAAAGAGGATTGAGGAATTGCGGGATAACGAGCTCCAGCCTCAACTTGAGGAGTTGATTGAAGGGTATGATTCTATAGATTCTTCTTATTTTTCCCAATGCCACTTTTTATGCTGTTTTGTGATAGCTTTATATTATGATATTTCAGTAGGGATGAGAAAACAGTTTTAGAGTGCCTTTAATTTTCAGAAGTTTGTTTATTGTGACTGTCATTCTAGGTCTCACTCAGACAACTGAAACACAGTTTCAAATTGTTATTTATTTATTTCTTATAGTGAATAGAGTTTAAATTGGTTATCCCTAGGCCTCTATTAAATGATTGTTATTATTCTATGCTCGTAGGGTTGTGACTGTATTTTGTATAATAACTTTGTAAAATGGATCAACATTTGTTTTTCCTAGGTATGTCTATAGATAAGAACTTCTTGCTTTTTGTTTTCTTTTTGCTTATGATGTTTATATTTTGCTGTGGTGGCAGGTTAATTCGGATGTGGGAAGTGATGTTTGAGTGCCACAAACTTCAGTTTCAGATAATGTCTGCAGCCTATAACAACAGCCATACCAGAATGGTCACTAATTCTGAACTACGCAGACAAATTACTTCCTATCTTGAAGGTGAACTTCACTATCTATCCTCAAGTTTTAGCAAGTGGATTGGAGCTCAAAAGTCCTATCTAGCGGCCATAAATGGATGGCTCTACAAATGTGTCTCTCTTAAACAAAAAACAAGCAAGAAAAGGAGACCCCAACGACCACTCCTAAGTTATGGTCCTCCACCAATATATGTCACCTGTGAAATCTGGTTAGAAAAACTTGGTGAATTACCCCTCCAAGATGTTCTAGATTCCATAAAGAGTTTGGCCGGTGAAACCGCTCGGTTCTTGCCGCATCAAGAGAAGAACCAGGGCAAAGGTTCAAAGAACCCCCAGATGAAATATTGGAATGCTCATATCCGCAGTGAATCATCAGATAATCTACTGAGAGATGACCCACCAGAGGATTGGGATTCAGGTTTCGATCGATTTCGGGCAAGCTTTCTTGAGTTTGTTGCTCACTTAAGTAATTTTGCCGGGTCTTCTGTCAAGATGTACACTGAACTAAGACAAGCAATTCAGAATGCTAAGAATTACTATTATCATAGGTCTAATTCTCAGGTTCAAGATGGTCAGTGGAATTCTCAAAATTCTCAACCGCAAGATGATAATTCCAAATCTCAATCTCAAGTTTCCAATTCTGAAAATAAAAAACCCTAACAATAAGCAAAGGGTTGCATAAAACATGGTGGAGGTGCAGCATTGTAGCATTAGTTGATCTAATGAATGTTGAGTTTCATACAAAGTCTATTGCATAAAACATGGTGGAGTTGAAGGATTGTAGGTTTGGTTAAACTAATAAATGTTGAGTTTCATACAAAGTCCATTGGATGTGGCATTTGTACATGAAAGAAAGAAAAAGGAAGGAATAAAGTATTTATAGGATGACCATACTTATATGATAGTTTCATCTTTTGAATAATACTGTACAAGGGAGTGGTTACATTACAGGTTAGGCAAAGCTGTTGTTGGTTGGTTCTGTTGAAGTGTTGTTTATGCAAAGAGAAGGAACTTGTCAAATGTCATTTTTGTTAACACATATAGGACTTTTACTTATTTTCATTACTGATGTAATTATTTGAATTTATGGTGTGCATATATGAGCATTGGTTAATGTTTATTTGAATTTTGTAATGGAATACTGACAGAGGGTATCTCTTAAATAAGCTTCCTGCTAGGGATAGCAATGGAATGGGGGCGAGAACGGGTATATTTTATCTTATATCCATCTCCAAATAAAAAATTCATTCACATCTTCAAATTCAAACCTAATATGGAATTTTTTGTAGCATCTTCACTTTCATTGAATTTACGTCCATACCCGTGCTTATACTTGTATTTGTCTATTTTTTTTACTGTTTCAATATTAATTAACTTTTACAAAATAATAAAAAGATCTTGCAAATAAAATATAATATTGTTAAATATTCAATGTCAATATTAAATATCTATAAAGAAATTATAATTATATAATTGTTTTAAATAAATTTTCATGACAATCAAAACATTTATTAAATTTGTAAATATTAATAAAACAAAGTTGATAAAAATATTTTATATAAAACCCAAAAAATAATAATGAAAATTAATACAATAAAATAAACTAGTTTTTGTTATTATCATTTTATGTGTAGTTTGGTGTTAGATTATTGATGGATAAATAAATTAAATTATAGTTTTATATATTTATTGTTTTGTTTATATATGATGTGTTGTGTATGATGTATAGATATGGTTGTGTATATAATTAAATGTGAAATTATGGTGTAGTAGTTGGAGTGAGCTTTTAAAGGAGAGGGTCACGGTTCAATTCCATGTAAACCTAGTTTTCTTGCATTTATTTTCCTTCTTTTGCTTACAAAGTAAAGAAACTTTCTTTTTAAACATATTTATTTTGTCTAAACTTGGTGGGCTCCATAACTTCAATGTGAGCGTTATTCCCTATTCTATGTGTCATCACACAATTGCATCTTTGCCATTCCTTTTTTATAATATTTAATGTAGTGGTTAAAAATTTTAGCGTCTCGATATTTTGACATCAATTTTTTAATACCATTTTTACACTGCTACGTGGCGGCTTTCTATTGGTTGGTTATTTTTTTTTTAAAATAAATAAACATTAGTTTCAAGATTGAGGACGAAATTTGTATTTTGGATTTCCATGTGTTGTCCTTTCCTGTTTCTTTCGAGTGAAAATGTCTTTCTCTGCCATTTCTCCATCTTCGTTTCATTTCTCCTTCTTCGATCTCATTGTCGTTGGTGGCTGTCGCGTGTTGGTGGTTCGCTTTCGCTGTCGTGTGTTGGTGGCTTGCTTTCTTCGTCGCGTCTTGGTGGCTGTCGCGTCTTGGTGGTTCGCTTTCACCGTCGCGTCTTGATGGTTGTCGTTGTTGCTTGTTGGGTGTCCGAAATGGTGAGTTCCATTAACCAGGTTCCTCTGACGACCAAGGTAAAATGGCTCTTCCTTCAAACATTCGGTTTTTCCCTTTTCTCTTAAGTTTGCAGTTGTTTTTGTTTTAGGGTTTTGAACTTTTATGGTTGATGCAGTTGACGGTTCGACATTCATTTTCAACAAAATATATTTCAACTTTGAACGAACACTTGACAAAGGAGCACCGGTCAATGATTTCAGAGACTCCTTTTCGTTGGTTCTTAGATTTGAGTCGTACAATTAGAATAGGTAAGAATATATTGAGTGAGTTAGTGGTTAAGTGGGTGGAATCTATTTAGTGTTTATGTGTGAGTAGAGGGAGGAAACTGAGGTTTGGGTAGTCCATAATGGATGAAAGATCCAATGTTGGTGTCATAACCAAGTTAACATGGTGTCAACTTTGACCTTTGCTGGCTATTTTAATGATAACTTTTCCCACCGAGCTCCAAATGATGTGATTCTTTTTTATTAGAAACTAGACTTAAAAATCTTTCCAATGACTATTAATTTTCAATTTTTGGACATCTCAGTAGGTACAATTTATTCCTTCAACTTGACGCTTTATATATTCCTGCTGACCTTTGCTGGTTGTTTTGCCCATAACATTCTCCACCAAACTCCAAATGAGTTGATTCTTGTTTTGTTGGAATCTAGACTCAAAGACCTTTCAAATTATGCATTGGTAATCAAGTTTAGGGCTTTTTGGCCATTGTAATCGATTACAAGAATATTGTAAACGATTACACGAACAAAAATCTGGTTTTGTACAAGAACTTGTGTTGTAGGAGCCAACTTTGGGCATATAAGTAACCAAAGAAATTTTACGTAATTTTTTCATATTTCTTGAATGTATGAGACTTCTTTTTAGTGTTTAAGTGTGAGTGGGACCTCAAAACTAAGGTTTGGCCAACCCATAGTAATCTCACAAACATTGTTTCTTTCGTTAATGGTGGAGTTCCAAAACATGACTTCCCATAATCTACTCACACCTAAACATCAAAATCAATTGTAAACCATTGGATTCATGTCAAAAACTTATTAATATTGCGCGTTACTTTGTCATCAAAATATACACAACGCAAATGAAATGAAATTGCACATTAAGTAATCATGAAAAATATCATCTTATTGCAATAATAATTTATACATAAATATCTTACAAAGCAAAAAATCCATCTTCGTCTAAATAAAAACAAAATCTCTACAAATGAAACTAATCCTATAACAATCCATATTCCGCTAATGTTTCCATTCTTCTAATGTTTTCATTGTCCAGGATCCACTCCCAATATGCTACAACCTTGGATAAAACTTCAATCCTGGGTGGCTTGCGGCAAAGAGGCACAATGGAAAAATGGTGGACACGAAGGTTAGGGTTCGCCTAACACGAAAATGCCAATGCTCGAGAAGATGGTTAGGGTTCGCACAACACACGAAAACCACAAAACAACACGACACCTAGAAGGCACAATACCAATGGTGGATAGGGACGTCCAAGACGACTTCAATGCTGCACAACAAGGTGCCAAGTCGCACCACAAACAAAGAGTATAACAGAGTGGGAGACCAACCAAGAGGAATGATGGAGATGAAGATGGGCCAAGACTTTAGGGTTCCATAGAAAGACGAGAGAGTTGAGAAAATGAGAGTGATGAGAGAGACAAACCGCGAATGAAAGAAGAATAGGGAAAGCATGAAAAGAAATTTCGTATTTTCCCTTCCCATAATACCCTCCTCTGATTAATTGAATATTGAATTTCTTTTTCAAATTGAGTCAATAGACAACCACCATGTGACGGTGTCAAAACAGTATCAAAATTTTGGTGCAAAGAAGCGTTTTCCAAAATTTTAACTTTCTCTAATTCCAATTCATTAATGGTCCCACCAATATATGATTGCACCCCACACTCCACCATCAAATTTTTCTTCTTTTCCTTCTTCCAATATATGAATGCACACTCACACTCACCACTTCCATGAAAGTCAAATTCTTCTTCTTTTTCATCGGTTCTTCTTTAAAAATAAAACAATTCAAAACAAATTTAATTAAATTAATAACAATTAATTTCATTAAATAAAGAAAAAATAATTTAATTATAAATACATAATTTACTTAAAATATAATTACTTAGCTTTAAAATATCTAATAATTAATTTACAAATCAATAAATTAATAAACAAAAAAGTAAAAAAAAAAAATCTTGGATAGCTGAATAAATAATGCTACGAAAAAATTAAACTAAAATAAATGTACAAGAATTAACAACCTAAATAAAATTAAATTAAAAACCTAAAAAAAAAAAAAAAAACTAAAATAAATGTACAAGAATTAACAACCTAAATAAAATTAAATTAAAAACCTAAAAAAAAAAAAAAAACACAAAATGCTAAGGTCTCAATAGATTTAGGAGACCTGTTCAACCTTCAACAGAGGAAAACACCCAAAATATTGAAAGACTTCAACGAATATGGGACATCACGGATCTCGAGATCCGTTGAAGGCTCAACGGATGTCGCATATCCATTGCAGCCTTTGGCGTTTCTCTTCTTCTTCATTTAACATAGAACAAAGGTGCATAGAATCACTAACTTGGATCAGAGACAACAATAATGGAAGTACTAAACTCTACAGCACCACAAACCCACCATGAATCAAGCAACAGATGATAAATTAAAAAAAAAAGGAAATATGAAAAATTAGAGAAAAAGGAAGAGGAGAATAAGAGAGGAAGAAAGAAAATAAGAGTGTGGGAATGAGGGTGTGAGGGTGTAATGTACAATTGAGTGAATAAGAGAGTAAAAAATTAAGATTTAAAAAGAAAAGTTAAAACAAATAAAGAGTAAAAGTAAATAAGAGTATTTTTGAAATTAAAAAAAAAATTGAAGAGATACATAGAAAAATGTGTGGTGGTGGAAGAAGTAATGCTCCTTCAATGTTTGGTTTCTAGGTCCAATCACAATTTATCCAACAAACTCTCATATAACAACGTTCTTGCTTTAGCCACAAATCAGACTTAGGTACAAAATTATTTGATTGAATGTTTGCCAAAAACTATATATAATACACAAAAGTTACTTTTAAAAATCAAATTTACAAAAATTAAAATTAACAAAAAAATATTAAAATGTTAAGATAAAAGTCCATTATATTTATAAAACCTAAAAGCATAATTAAATGTTCATATTTTTATAAAAGAAATATGTTTCTTTTTTATAGTTTTTTCAATGTGGATACTTTTTACTTAATGATTTATTTTATATTTAAATAACATCGTTAGATGGGATACAACCTCTCTTAATAGTGATTTACATGTTTGTCATTCTTGTGATAAGATCAAACGTCATATCTATTGTTATCAGTTTGGTGTTTATTTAAAATAAATTTTGAAGTTTTAACATTATTATCCACCATTTATTAATTACAAACCATACTTGGTCCAAATAAAGAAACTATTTTCTTCTTTATTTTCTTTTCTTCCTATCAAAGATCTTTTTGAGTCAACACGGCCTCTTCCCCTTTCCCGAATTTTGTTTTCATCACGTGCTATTATTATCCTCAGCACATTTTCAACCAATAAAGTTTATTCACTGAATCGCATT
This sequence comes from Vigna radiata var. radiata, assembly GCF_000741045.1. NCBI lineage: Eukaryota > Viridiplantae > Streptophyta > Magnoliopsida > Fabales > Fabaceae > Vigna > Vigna radiata. The sequence goes on from NC_028360.1 coordinate 4,717,151, forward strand.
CACTGATGCCATTCTACAACCACTTATTTTCAACCAGCTTAATTGCCCTGATAGCAAAGAAAAGTAACTTTGACACAAAATTCATTGCATCAAAAATTTTAAGAAAAATCTCTTTTAACAATATTATTTTAACAACTTTTTATAATATATACGTGTATATGATTAATCTGTTTTAAATATTTTTTAAACATAAATTTAAATAAACTAATAAATTTAAATAAACTATTAAAGTATTACACTGTTATCAAAATATTATCAAAAAATATTGTTAAAATATCATCCATTCGAATTTGTATATTACTACTTTTACAAACTTTGTCATAAATTTAAATTAATTTGTATGACATAAAAATAAAATTTATGAAGAAATTTTACACCTGTATAAAGTGATGAACTGTCTTTTTTATTTTCTTTTTGCATTTTTGCTGTTACATAATCTTGTAAAACGTTTATCCAAATCCTTGTGTTCAGCTGCGTCGGCCAATTGATGAGATTGTACTTTCCCTGTCGCATGAACAGCACATTAATGGTGTTGAACAATGAAAAGCCCTTCATGATTCATTGACCAATGAGACATCAAAGATGTGAATGGTGTGCCCCACCACACAGTCTGAACAAGCAATCCAAATGGAATTCAACTTAACATCAGCCAAATAACTGTTATGGGGTCAGAACTGCAATGGGGTCCATTTTCACATGGAAAAGGATATGTATAAGAAAAGGCCAGAATAAAGGACAAACCTTTCACCTATCCACTATTTTACCATCTACTGGGTCAAACCGCCACACATTTTTATAGATTATATATATATATATGGTGAAACTAAAATTTGGAAGAAACTTTAAATCTTATTTATATCACAGTCTTACAGGGAATAGTGATTTTAAGTAACACAAGCTAGATTGATAGAAGAACACAGCAGAATATTGGGGCTACTTAGTGGGAACATGTAAGATTTTTTATTGTTACAAATACTAGTCCTGTAGAGGATAAGCATAGAATATCTAGTTCTAGACATACAGAATTACATGTGAAGAAAATTGGGTAAGACTTTTGGATGAAGGAACTTCACATGAAAGTAAGAGTTTGTGATGTGGACAATGAGCTTCAGGATTCCACTTGTCATCTTCACTGATACCATATGGAAAAATCTGGCTGTTTCTGAAGAGCATCATCCATCCCTACTCCTTGCATGTCCTCCTTGAAATCAAATGATGCCAAATCACAAAAGGACCCAAACATTGAATTGAAGTTATGGTTGTTGTGATTGGTCTCGAAGGGAGTATTATTCAAAGCTTTGAACCGCTCATATTGGCCTTCTTCTCTAGAAAATACGTGATGATTATTGGACATGTTGGGCTCATCAAAGATGTTTCCTTCCATAGTGATTCCATGCTGTCGAAGGCAGGGATTCTCTGTAGGCATGCGATTACATGAACTTATGTTTTTGTTGCCTTGAACATTTGTTTCATAGTTAGCCATAAGGTCACTGATCATTTTCTGACCATCTTCTGAAACTTCAAGCCCAGTAAGATCAATTACAGGCGGGACCATGTTAGCAGACTGAGCAGTAGACTTGGGTGGAACAAAGGACTGGGTGTATATCACTGGCTTTACCTCATTAACATGAAAGTTTGGACCCCCAAAATCTGAAGGACCTCTGAATGCACAAATTAACCTATGATTGTCTCTAGAAATTCTATCAGGGAAACCAAGCTGAACTTGACTGTAAGGGCACTGAGGCTGTTCACATGTGTAAATCTTCAAATCCATCATGTTAAAGTCATTGGAGACCTTCCTCTTCCTAAGAAGATCCAAATTTGTAACTGCCTCTCCCTTGATAGAAAAAGAGGGCTGCTGAACACCCATAGTTCCCCTCATTCTCTCCATCCCCAGATTGGACATGTGAATATTCTCATGTTTCCTCTCTTCCACATCAAAGTTAGGCTCATCCTCACCCCCTTCAACATCATATTCATTGCCATCATTGACCACCAAAGATCCACTCCCTCCACCTGAGGCTAATGGAGGGACATAGTCAGGGTAAAGCTCTCTTGCCAAGGCCTCTTCCTGATTGATGATTGCCAGCCAGGTTGCACTTTCCTTCGCTGTCATCTTATCTTGGAGGCACTTGGACTGCCTCACAAGCTTCCGAATTTTGGCAATATCTGGGGACATATGCTTGATAACTGCCGTCAAAACGCCAACTTTCCATGCCTTCTTTAGGTCATGGGGCTTCTTGTAAGGAGGGGGACTGTGATCTTTAGGCAAACCAATCTGGGGCCACCACTCTTCATTTCCTGTAGGCCACCATGGTGGAGGAATACCCTTCTCCAATGGAAACCTCCTCTGGGGAGGATCACAGTGTTGCATGAGTGCTGACAAGAGAGAACCCAAGGTTGTGTCCTGCAGCTCTTGCAAGGTATGTGGAGTTGGACCAATTGAATTGCATCCATCATTCCTTCCAGGTATAGAATGATCAGCTTGGTATTTGGCTATGGCAGCTGGACCATTTCGATCGAATCTGACTTTATCCTTCCACCATTCACGAAGATTATCAGATGCTCCTGTCACTGGTTTCCCCTTTTCGGGGATTATCCCATAAACAAATCCTTGTGCCTTGCAAACCTCCATCATCTTCAGCATGTACTTCAAGATTCCATCTTGAGCCCTGGACATCTTTTTCCTCCTTGCCTGTTCTTGAGACTGTCTTTGCTTCACAGCATCAATTCCTTCCTTAGATTTACTCTGCTCCTTCAATCTCTTGAGACGCATTTTGTCCTTCCACATCCTCCTTTCAAGCTCATCTACCCCAATTTCTTCATCACTGAAATCATCCTCAACTATCGCCTCTGGATCAGTTTGCCGGGCGGTGATATCCTCGTCCCCGAGGACAGTAGACATCGTGTCCAAATCATTACAAAACCCCATCTCCTCAAACATCATCATCATTTTCCGAGGAAAAAACAAGGATCGAACCTGTCAGCTTCTGATGATGGAAGTAGCAAGTTGGATTTCTAACTAACCCCTTTGCACTGTACACCAATTCAAGTTAACAAATTCTTAGCTCTTAAAGGCCTTTGCACCTGCCAACAGTAACAAAACAAAGATCAAAGAAAATTCAACATGGCACAGAAATCAAATACTCTCCAGATGAAGAGAATCACATCGTAAAATATGCACATATATCTCTAAGCTAAAATCAACATTAATCTAGGCTAAAAACATGAATTAAAAAAAAAAAAAAAACATATCACCTCAAATTTTAAAACGTTGATGAATATTAATAGATCAGGGCTGTACCCTTTCGACAGATCCAATCATCACCGAATCAAACAGGGAAGCAAAAACAACATGGGCAAAGACAACAAATGAGGTGACTATGAAAACAAGGACAACAAATGATGACTTCGAAAGGTTCTCTCATTAAAGCATCATAAAAAGGCTGCAGCTTTCAGATAAAATATAAAAGTTAGTTAAATTGATGAGGAGAACAATCA